>NW_027179795.1:1143034-1148034 GCF_036669935.1 Montipora foliosa
GATATTTCAAAAATGGCCTATAGTGCAGCAGAACAGGCCTCACGATGACGAAATAACTTGGCAGCCGGCTTGTCTTGCTTGGCGACTTGTTTTTCGCGATCATTTGTTACCGCGGATCTTGTTCACCAGGTAGCAACAGTACATAGCTTCGAGGTTGAAGTTGTCGACGCAAAAATCTAGTTTTAAAGAAATCTTAGCTACACGAAATTTAATGGAAACTGACTTTCACTGAATTGATCTCAGTTGTAAGTCAGTCAGTCATTTCTAGCCTAAATAGTATATATGTGTTCGTAATTTTTTGGTTCATTTTTTGCGTTCGAAGCGTTCTCAGTTTTGCGATTCTGATAGAGTTTCTTTCACGATCCACGATCCATAGGGAGTTTAACAGCAGTAGTGCAGCCAACTGAGTCGGCAGTCATCATATAGAAATGCATGGGAAAGCGTGACTTTTTTATTATTTTTTGCGTGGTGATACCAAGTGTATCAACGGTTTTTTATTTTCCTTTCTCTCAGTGCATACAGGTAGTCTCAGAGGGCTTGGAGAGTTTTGGTGGCCAGGGGTACATTGAAGACACAGGCTTGCCAGTATTATTGAGGGACGCTCAGGTATGGAAGCACTCGTTTTGTTGCTGTGGTTTTTGAAGAGTCCAGGTCTCCTATCCCCTAGTCCAGTTCTGGACCCCCTCTCCTGTCACGCAACGCCGGGAAGAGAGGGTCTCTCCCCAGCGTTGCGTGACAGGAGAGGGGGTCCAGACCTGGACTACTTATCCCCATGAGACCTGAGGAGTGTTTTTATATGTACGGCGTGTTTTATAGATTTACAAATTAGAGATTTAATCAGCGAATGTAAGAGTGGACCAGGAATATAACGTGTGTAAATATTAGCGTGAATTTATCTATTAAAGAGAAGTCGGACACTACAGATTCCATTGCGAATTCAAGGAGCAGGAGAATAGTATGAAGTTAGAGGAGAATCTTCTGAGAGAAGAAATCTCCGTTGCGACTTAAATGGCCACTAGAGAAAACTTTAGCTGGAAAATTCACGAAGACAGAAGAATTATCTGATCCCCGATGCCATTACCAAGTTCAATTTTGCCTCTTTTTCAAAGCGAGGTCACGTGCAGAACCACTCCTTTTATCTGTTTTTATTCCTGTCGTGTAAACCGTATGTCCCGATGACCCAATCCTACAGAAAAATCGCATCCTCAAGATGACGTGAGCGAGTCCTGACGGGCTGAGCTGAGCCAGTTCGAAAAAAGCCGTCTGCCGGAACCCGCCCTATCACCTTGTTTGTAACAATTTTCTTAATTGTTAATTTATGTGTTGCCGGCGGTAAACGAAAGCCAGCAGTGAATACACAACGAAGTCGAAAGCGTAGTTTGTTATCCGGATGAACCATTTGACAAAGAGGTTTCGGAACAAGAAGCTAACACAGCGTTAATAACATTTATTATATGGCTTGTGTTTGTGGCCGATATAACGCGCGCTCCGATTGGCTAATTGTGACTGAATTGTAGGACATTATTCTCCCGTAATGCCCACGGGCCGATTACGGGCTTGCAAAAACAAAGCAAAAGGTAATTAAAAAACCATCTAATTTTTGTCTGAAAATTGTAGCGGCTGACAATGAGTGACGAGGAAGAACACTCTGGGAGTGAATTTTATTACCCGGACGAGTACGAATTTCTGGACAACGGTGATTTGACAGAAACAAATAATGAACGAGTTGGCGACAGAGAAAACGAAGGAAACAGCCAAGAAGAGATTGAAACTTTTGTAAAGGAGCAAAAAAGTGAAAACACAACAAAGAAAACAGTCAGCGACATGAAAACATTTCATCGCTATTTGTCATCAATATGCAAGGGCGATAAAGAAATTTTGAACCTACCGGCTGATGACCTGGACCATTTACTGGCAAAGTTTTTCATTTTCCACGAGACCGTTGACGTTTACGTATTGACTTTGGCCTTTGATTCTCAGAGATGTTGACAAAATTTTCCTTGTTGTGACGTGGCCCTAACCTTCTACATGACCTTTTCACGGCTATAAGAAATTGTGACGAAAATAATGATTATTTTAGATCGAAAGACGCGTCAGTTCACTTGATTTTTGCGATTTGAAACGATGAGTGAACAGTGAAGCGCGCGCATCACCGGATGTAATGATCACTTCCGCTGCGCCAGCTTTGGCTTG
The DNA here is from genome assembly GCF_036669935.1 of Montipora foliosa. Lineage (NCBI taxonomy): Eukaryota > Metazoa > Cnidaria > Anthozoa > Scleractinia > Acroporidae > Montipora > Montipora foliosa. Next base: position 1,145,228 of record NW_027179795.1, read on the forward strand.
TTGGCTTTATTTTTGTTGCTGGTGCCATATAATAAACAACTTAATAACCTCGACCGTTCGGTGGATACGGGAATATCTCAAACCTCGGCCTACCGTATTGACCGAGCGATAGCGAGGTCAATACGGCAAGGCCTCAGTTTGAGATTTTCCCGTAACGACCTCACTCTCGGTTATTAAGTAGTTATTAATATCAGAAAGGGCCGCGAAGAAACCTAAAGTTTTGTCTGTTCACATGATAACACATTTATTGACTGAGTTAGGTCTAGCATGGCGAGAATTATTTGGCTCTCAATTATGGCGCAGGGACGTAATAGTCTCGAGGCAAGTATTTTGCTGTCCGGCTTATCTCAGTCAGTAAGTTCATAATAGGCAGACTCTTTCCCAGTCGTCCTCACGTGAATCAAATATGACTTCATCGGTCGAGCGGATCGGGAAGATTCCCCCGAGGGACGCCTTCCGCTATCACGCTCGGCCTCAGGTCTTGCGCTTCTTGCTATTGAGTGCTTAAAGCCTGGAAACGAGGCTGAATAATAGGTTTATTTAAATTAATTATGTCCACAAAATTTTATTCTTGGAGTTGCTGTTGAAATAAATTATTGCTTCTGATGGCTGCAGCAATTTGTTCAACTATTCTCCAATTTTAACGACCTCGTTTTACTTCTGTTAAAAAGGTTTTTCCTATTTGGGAAGGAACTACCAACGTTCTTTCTCTAGATGTCTTAAAGTCGGTTTTCAAAAGCGAAGGCCAGGTAAGTTTTCATTCCTGCGCTTTGCAGTATAAACTGAATTTGGTTAGATTAAAGTTATATCGCCATTTTTAAATCTCCATCTTTCCCCGCGCTGTTTACGATAGTCAACTCGCTTTTCATTGGCTTATCTTAGGCTTCAAGGCCGTGTTTTTCTGCGTTTTTATCACACGTTCGCCGGGTTTTCCCTTTGTTTTTCAACTAAGATGTTGCCATTTCCAGCACTAGCTGCCGGCCACTTCCGTTGTTCTGCATGGACATGCGGTATTTCCGGCATCATTGATTTCCCAGTCTTTTCCCACTCCTGTGATAATAAGAAATTTAAAGTCAAAGAACGATGTTTGTTTTTTATCTCATTTTTTGCTTATTGGTTACAGATATTGAGAGAATTCTCCAAAGAGAAAAACAGGTTAGAACTAGAGAACCTTCGCGGTTTCAGAACAAGAAGCAGCTCCATCTAATTTCTGTTTCATTTTAACGTGATGCTAAATCTCTCGAATGTTATTCTCCCGCGTTCGCTGTCGGTTACCAGCCGCCTCTTTAGTTTGCCATGGGAGTTTCCCTGCACGTGGTCATAGCCTAGTTGTTTGATGCATGTGTTCGAAGTTTTTGTCTAGTGCCGGTTGCACTCAAATCTGTAGGTGTAACAACCACCTCGGATGCCAGTTTAGGTTGCTTATCTCGCAAGTGTTTTCATGTTTTGTTTACAGGTTTTGAACGCTTTCCACTTGTACGTATCAGAAAAATTATCAACGGCTTCCTGGTCTCATTCAACACTTAGCACTCTGCGTCAACAAGTTCAATCTTCAATGGATGCTCTGCTGTCTCCGCAACACTTTGGACTAATCTCAGGCCCTCTCGCCGCTCGTGATCTGGCATATAGCTTGGCAAGGATTTACATAGGTACAATATGTGTATAAATCCAAGCAGTGCCCTTCGGCTGGTGCTATTCCTGATTGACTTTCAGTTAATGTAACCACAAAGAGATTTTATAGCCTCGAGAGGCTAATTTTTTGGGTGTGTTACCCTCTGATGGCCTCCAGTCTCCGCGCGTCTAAACAGCTTTCATAAGACGTGGCAAAGATAGCTCAATACGTTCGCGCTAATTGTTTGTGCGCAACGTTACTGCGCAGTTAACGCGACTGTAATATGTCACCCATTACTTCCAGCATTAGTGAAGTTGAGGTTATAAAACCTTTGCAAAAACCGTGGACGATAAGTATTGCGCAGCGTTGGATCAGAGAAGATCGTGATCAGTCAAAATTGATTAAAACATATTTATGAAAGCCGAGTTGTTCTTTCGTCCTCGTCCGCTTGAATAGTGCGGGCCTGCGAGGAAACAGCCAGCGATTAAATTTAAAAAAAAACCACACTCCAGAAGATGAGCATGACGGCAATACAGCGATATTATACAAAATACTAACCAAATGAAGATGACGTGCATATGGACTCTTTGCTCGGAGAAGAATCGTGAAATTTAAAAGCGGGAACAATCCTAGATCCTTGATTCATTTATTTACCTTTTTGTGTCAGGTTTAGAAGCAAGAAGATGGGTAGGGAAATTATAAAATATCGTGGTTTGTAACTTGAGCTGACAATTCCTTTATTTGAAGCACTGTTCATTTTGTCTCTTTGTCCAGCGTCATTGCTTATAGAGCACGCGTCGTGGAAAGAGTCGAGTGAACAGGACATTCAAGTTGCCGTCAGGTATGGTAGCATTAGAGGGCGATTAGGTTTCTTTGTATATTTTATGCAGTGTAAACAAAAAAGCAGGGTCTGCAAAAGTGTATGAGGTGTGTTTATAATCGTTTTAGGTGGTGTCGCCTTGACTTGAGCCCAGCCCTCACTCAGCTCAAATACAACGCTTATGATCACAAGAACTCCGCGTGTGACCTGGCACTCGTTATGGAGGGAAATCCGGAGTTTACAAAAAAAGCAACACAATGACTGATTGGCCTCAGGGATCTGGTGTTCAGGCAAAAAGAAGACTTTCAGAAGCTAATGTTTTTGTCGTCAGGTCTACAGACCTTGAACGGTCTCCAGAAAACAACAAAACAAATC
>NW_027179795.1:1158034-1168034 GCF_036669935.1 Montipora foliosa
TGGAAGCGGCTGAAGTTGACGGGTGGAACCTGGTAAGAAGCTTCGCAGGACTGGTGCGATTTTCTCGTCTTGTGGACCTGTAAGTTGTGACAAGGAAAGCATAAATAAATCAATGAATGAAATGAATCATATATTGAACTGTGGACATGAAATCAAGTGAAGCTATGAGCCTCGCAAGTCTAAACGCAATCTTAGCAATTTGCGTAGAGAAGCCTGAAAAATCTAGGACTTCAGCGGGGTTTGAACCCGTGACCTCGCGATACCGGTGCGACGCTCTAACCAACTGAGCTATGAAGCCGCTAATGTTGGGAGCTGCTCATTTGTGGGTTCATATGTTCACCGGGCTCAAACCCCGTTGAAGTCCTGAATTGTTTAGGCTTCTCTACTCAATTGCTAAGATTGCGTTTAAACATGCGAGGCTCATAACTTTACTTGATTTCATATCCGCAATTCAATATATCATTCATTTCATATATCATTTCGTTCATTGATTCATTCATCACAGGAACATATGAACCACAAATGAACACGGCAGCTGCCAACATCAGTGGCTTCAACCAGTGAAATGATAATGAAATAGATCATATATTGAACTTCGGATATGAATCAAGTGAAGGTATGATCCTCGCAGTTATGAACGCAATTTTCGCAATTGGGTAGAGAAGCCTGAAAATTTCAGGACTTCAACGGGTTTTGAACTCGTGACCTCGCGATACCGGTGCGACGTTCTAACCAACTGAGCTATGGAACTAGTCATTTGTGGGTTCTAATGTTCCCGTGATAAATGAATCAACGAATGAAATGGTATGTAAAATAGATCATATATTGATTAAACCCCGTTGAAGTCCCGAATTTTTCCGGCTTCTTCACTCAATTGCAAAATTTGCGTTCATGACTGCGAGGGTCCGCATTTCAATGTATGATCTATTTCATATATCATTTCATTCGTAGATTCATTCATCACGAGAACATAAGAACCCACAAATGTCCAGCTCCCAACGTCAGTGGCTTCATGACTCAATTGGTTGGAGCGTCGCACCGATATCGCGAGGTCGCGGTTTCAAACCTCGTTGAAGTCTTGAATTTTTCAGCGGCCATATTGGATTACAGAAACAAAAGAACGTATTTGCATAAAAATAGAGTTCAATTCCCAGAGGATTAGGTTGATACACCATCATGGCCGCCATTCCTTTGTTTAGGTACCGTGGCCATGGCCACCGTAACGTCAAGTGAAAACGATCTATTGCTAAGATTGCGTTCATAACTGCGAGGATCATAGCTTCATTTGAAAGTATAAATAGACAACTAGTAACCGTATGTGTATGTGTGGAGTGGAAAAAAAGTCCACTCTTGGTGTGATTGCACTTGACCTCGGTAGGCACTAATTAACCAACAAGGAAGTGTGAAGTCTGATTGCCACGAGGGTTTTCTGAAGACAAGTTCATTGTGCATATGTTTGTTACGTTTGCATGTGAGTATCACGTGTGGGTCGCGTGCTTACCTGATTCGTGACAATATCCCCATCGTTTCTCTTTGTCAAAGTTTGGTGTTACTGCGCACCATGACCGATTAGTCTTGGGATCAATAATACAGCGGTTTACCGCCGAACCGCGGAACACAAAAGGCAGGGCACAACACTTTCCAGTGTACGTCTTTATACATGTTGTCCCTGAAATAAAAAGTACATCCGACTAACACAGGGTATCGACAAAGGCGATGGATTGTTTTTGTGGAGAGAGCAGAGATATACAGTAGCTTCCTCTAGTCAGTAAGAGGGCGAGTTCCTTCTTGATTTGTCCTTACATAGGTCTGTTTTGCCGGACTAAAAGCAATTGCCAATGACAACAGGGCTTTTGAACTTTTTGATTATGCATGTGGATGCATGAAATTAGCGAACAAAAACGCAGTGTGTAGGTCAATTGCGTGCTGACTAATTATTGACCGACACTCCTCCTTCGCGCTTCAGACTGACAATGAATCCTTGTAGAGTCAAGAACACATTAACAAAGTCAACAACTTTTGCACCTATTTCTTTAAGAAACGAAAGTTAAGTCCGAGCTGTATGGTACAAAAGATGTCTTTTTCTCTACGTTATGTCATCGCCGCCATCTTCAAGGACAAAAAACGATAGCTCTCTCCCTTCTTTTCGTCCACCGACATTTTGTCTCAAACGATTCGTAATAAACCACCTATACCCATTTATTCGCTTTATCTTCTCTAACTTTCTATTTCTAATGCTTCACCAACGGGATACACCTTATTCCAAAATGGCCACCATTTTAGTATTCTTTTGTTTGTTTGCAAATTGGCCCTTGTTTTTTTTTTTTGTTTTTTTAAATTCCAACTTTATTGAACATACACACGTGCAGTTAACATTCACAAAAGACAATCTGCAACACTAACAAACACTACAACTTAAAACTAACAAAAAAGAAACCTCATACAATAAAAACTTTAGAGCGCAATCGGTTGAGTACAACAGAGTTTCATTCCGTATTTAAAAGAGACAGACCATTTTGTTGTGGTCGTACAAGAAATATATTTTTCTAGCCTAATCTTATCACGAGCTAGGGAAACAAATTCATTAAAGATGTAAAATTTACTGTTAAGAGCTTTTACGTAAAGAAAATACTTTCCTATAATGACTAAATGATTGAGGGCTAAACAGAATTTAGAATCGTTATTAATAATACCAAACATAATTTTTTTTATTGAAAGCAATAATTTTAAAAATTGGCCCTTGTTGCCTCGTTCAAGGTTAAATACCCTTTTGAATTTAAGTTTAAGGTGGCTGAACACAGTTTTTGATACCTATGCTTCATTTACCTTTGTCTCTAAAACCCTTGATCCTTTGGTCGCCAAAAATGGTACAGTGGACGAAAAAACGGATTCACACCAATTTGCACAGTGCAAATTTGATGCAAAGATATACCTACTTAGGTGCAATCTTTCGTCCAGTGGTAGCATGCAAGTTAACAACATGAACTTCGGTTTTTTGATAGTTAAGCTGAAGTATATGCCGTTGTCATGACAACATAAATAAATGTAAAAGGACCTTTAAAAGCGGTTTTGTTTATTTTCAGAAAATCTGGTCGTTGGATTTTCTTTCAGTATAATTTGCATACAACAAGCTTGTAACGATGCTCACAAGTTAACACTATTTTAGTAATAATTTGACAGAGAGATCGTGTTCGGCCACCTTAACACAGTTTTCGCGCGCGCTCTTGCTAACGCAATAGGTTTAAGCACGCGCGTTTTTGAGACGCGAACGGCAACCGGAAGTGAGCTGTTTTCACTTTTAACTTGTCTTTATACAACCACATTTACATTGCTGAGTATCTTTTGCCCTTTAGAGATGACAGTGGGAGACACCACTGTCCTGGCACGCGAAATGCTCCCTTCCCGTTGCCGTCCGCGTCTCAAGGACGCGCGTGCTTAAGCTCCCTAATGCAGCGCGCGCGCAAGGATTGCAAAAAATAAACGTGTCATCAATACAGTAATCATTTTATTTGCTCAATGCTTCCGCTATCTGTACTATGTTTCCTCATAATTGAACAAAGTGTTTTGATGGTTTTAGTCTTTTATGAGAAATGTATGTTAGAAAACTTTAACGTAACGATGCAAAGAACTCCGCAATTCGCAGATTTTTCTTTGTTATCGAAAGACTTACAAGAAACGATTTGGAAATACGTGAGACAAGAAATATAAGTGATAGATCTAGAAACCGACGTTTCGGTGAATAATCATTAATTGCAAAGAACATAACACTGCTGTTCCGAACAATTTCTTAGCACGCTTCAATGTAATCAAGAAATGCACGAACAAATTTGACTACCTTGTTAATGAAATGCTGTGTATTCAAGATCTTAAACCAGCATTGAATGTACAGTCGGATTTTCTTCGTGCTAAAGTATTCATGTAATTAGCTTGGTACTCTTTTGTGCAAATTCGCTTCAACTTAGCCTTTCGCAAACCGCATTTTATCCTTATGTAACCTTGATAATGGCAAAAGATGCACCGAAACGTCGGTTTCTATCACTTATATTTCTTGCCTCATGTTATCGAAAGAACCCAGTTAAATGCAGCGCATGCGTAGTAAGTTAAAAGATTGCGATTGACCACTCGTTAGAATTTAACGAAATTTGGCTCGAAAATACTTTAAGAAATAAGTAACTGGAGTATTGAAAAAAAATTGAACTTTAACGAAGAAATTCTAGCTATTCCAGGGATAATTAAAGATCTCTCTGTCAAATTATTATTAAAGTAGTGTTAACTTGTGAGCATCGTTACAAGCTTGTTGAATGCAAATTATAAAGAAAATCTAACGACTAGGTTTTCGGAAAATAAACAAAACCGATTTAGAGGCCTGTTTAGATTTATTCATATTGCCATGGCAATGGCATATACGTCAGCTCAACTATCAAAAAACCGAAGTTCGTGTTGTTAACTTGTTTGCTACCATTTTTGGCGACCAAAGGATCAAGGGTTTTAGAGACAAAGGTAAATGAAGCATAGGTATTAAAAACTGTGTTCAATCACCTTAAGAAAGAGGCAAAAAGGGCTAATTTGCAAGCAAACAAAAGGATACTTAAATGGCGGCCATTTTGGAATAAGGTGTATGTTCCTTTCTCTCTTTGGGGATTTTCTTGGAGCAAGAGAGGATAACCGCAATGCCGACGAAAACATCACTTAGGGCTATTATAAGTGTTTCGCGATTAATCCATCGTAGGCACTTTGTACAATACCGACATACTATGGCACGAACTATTTTAAAGTAAAGATAGAAAATTAAACGGTTCGTTGTATGCCCACGTTGTTGTCAAAACCTTAACTTTGATGATTTCACGTGATTGTTTTCAGAGTAGCTTACGTCAACGAAATGTACTAAAATGCGTGTCGCATGTGTAGACGATTGTCTTTCCACTCTTAACTAATGATATTCATCTTTTGTGACGTTGCTGTTGCTGTAAGCGTCGTCGTTGCTTAGGCGACCGCATACGAGGAAACAATCCGAAACATTGTTGCGCAAGCAAATGTTTCCCCGTTTTCGGCCCCCAGGAAACGTTTGTTAAGAAAGCAGAATTTGCTTCCTGGGAAGAAATAAGGTTTGTTAATTTCTTCAGAAACATGTTTCTTTCTCAGCAAATGTTTCCTTGTTTGGGCGCCGAAGAAACATTTCGGGAAACGATGTTTCCGCAACAATGTTTCCTCGTTTGCGGGAGCCTTTAAACTCCCTTTCATCGCACTACTTTGCTCAGCGCTGTACTCACTATTTTGCAGTTTATCTCAAGTGCGCGTCTTAAGCTTAGAATCTTACTTGGGCACGGTGTTTGTATACAGATTCTGCTCTGAATTGTGGATCCCTTGCACACGTGACCCGGTTTACACATGCGTGTCCTGGTCTGCACGCTTCTTCCACACGATGCTGCACAAGCCTCAAATGCTGTCCACTGCGACAAGTTCTCGTCTTCTCTTCCGTGCTTAGTCTTCTTGGCTGCTTCCATGGAAGCTGTATACTCGTCCTTTTCGCGAAGTCGTTCTATTTCTGCAAAGATAATTAGTTTTATCAGCTTCTGGGGTACAGGGATGGCGCAGCCACCAATGTGGCTTGGGTTCGATTCCCAGACTCGGTGTCATATGTGGATTGAGTTTGTTTGTTCTCTACTCTGCACCGAGAGGTTTTCTCCGGGTACTCCGGTTTTCCCCTCTTCTCAAAAACCAACATTGATTTGCGTTGATTTGTTGATTTCAGTTTACAGTGTCCCCAATCAGCGCTCCAGCGCTAGAACGACTAGACACTTAAATAAAGTTCCTTTCCTATCCTTTCTCCGAGTTTTCTTGGGGCGTTGTCATGCTTTAGAGACCCCTTTATACGGAGCAAAGGCACGGAGAACGCCTCAAGGTAATAAGTCTAGTTAACAACGTGCATTGTACATTCCGGTGTGTTTAATATCTGCTTATGATTCTTTGTTTAAACCCAGTACGCTTTGGACATTTCGCTCCAATTATGGTAAACCGGATTTCTCGCCTGTGGTGTGAAGATACAAACACAAAGCTATGTTTCTCGTTACGTCAGCCATTGTTATTAATATGCCAACCAGAAGCTAGTTGGCTGTTGAAACAATAACTTTTTTTGTTCCGTGATTATCAAATTTTAATATCAAAAGAAATGTGACGTCAATGTTTGTAAACAAGAAATCTCGTTATACACCATCGTTGATGTAAGTGTAAAATCGGGGATTTAATTGTGTGCGCCTGTTTGAAAGATAAATCAAATGAGTATTTTCATTACATACCAGCATTTGGAATCTGTCCATGATGTGACAATAGCACACTCCTAAACGGCAAGTCACATCCTCCTGGCGTGACAGCGATTGCGTTATTATTGTTGAGTAACACCTCATTGTCGATATCGTCTGCGTCACGAGCGTAGAATATCACGTGGTGGTGTTTTCGAGGGTGTTTGAAAATTGTCTTAAGTTTAAATGTTTCAGCAGTGATAAGATAACCTCCAAGTTTCATGCTCGATACCAGTTTGATCGGTTTACGAATTTTGTTGATGAACTTAAGGCTGATGCACTTGTCTGGAAGAAGAAATAAATGTTATAAAATATTTTATGATTGATGGCGGCAATCTGACGAGGCTCAAGTTTATCGCAGTATTTTTGTTTTGTATTTTTGTGGTGCATGGTTTTTAGCACAGCAAATGATTACTTTTTCCTTTCCTCGAATCTGCAGAACAAGGAAAACACACACCCCCAACCCCCCTCCCCCCTTCTTTGTCTCTTTCGCCCTCGCCCCCTTCCCCAGATCCACGATTTAACTACTCGCAATACATGTCACAATGTCCAAGAAAGGTATCTTGCAAGTTCTGTTAATTTTCAAATCGGAATATGCGCATTTAACGCTTGATACTTTTTTTGATCTTATTTATCATTTCTAGCATTTGGTTCTTGCAAGCATTCTTTCTCACTTTTCGTTCTTACCATTTTTGTCCGGTTGCTTGTTAGACATGTCATCCTCCAGCTTAGAGTTAGCTTTTTCCTCAAATGGACGGGTTGGTCGAAAGTTTTTTAATGCTTGGCTGCCTCCAAAGAAATTCTGTCTCCCGGCTGATGCCATTCCTGCCCAGCTGTTTAGTGGGAATTTGAAACCGCTATTGGTCAGCGGCGTCTGTTTGTACCCGAACTGCGGCTGTGGAGCTGTAATTAAAACGCTGCCGGGGCTTATCAGCGGTCTCGCTTGAGAGGCATGCGCTGGTGCAGTTATATAATTTGGAGCGCGGAGGCTTTTTGGCGGGCTCATTAGTTGTTTGAAGTAAGTTAATGGGAGGTTAACCTGCTGTCGTTGTCCATAAATCAAGCTGACATCTTTTGGTCTTTGTTGTCCCATTGCGGGAATTCTTGCTTGGTGTTGTTGGTTTTTGAATGCAGTGTCAACCAATGCCGCGGCTTTTGCTCTTATCTGAGCAAGTTGTCCTCCAGGAATTGCTGGCTGTGTAGGTCCACGGCCGCCATTCGTCATTGGCTGAAATTTGTTTCCTTGATTCGCCCTATTCAGAAACTTAAAATTCTCATTTATTTGATCTGGTCCATACCCATATACCGCTTGTGTTGGTGTAGTGGGCAAATTGACAGGATTTTGGTGTTGCTTTAACGCAGAGGTGGAACCTGTTTGCGGTAAATAGTTTACTTTTCCTGCAACAACTCCCATTACATTGGCTGATGTTAAGTTCATGTTTATTGCTTGTTGCTTGGCAGCTGTGAAGGCGTCCTGTAAAGTACTTTGAATGTGATGCGCTGCTGATGTTGCATTTGCGGGCTCAGAGTCCGGACTGTTTGATTTTGACAAGCCGATTCGCAGATTGTCACTCTGATTAACTAGCTTTTTTTCGGCACGGGAAGCCATTATATTGGTGTTGTTCAGCAGATTCATATTCACCTTCAGTGCGTTTTGTGACGCATTTGCGACTTGCGTGATGTTTACCTTTTTCTTCCCGTGCGATAACTGTGTCGCCGCCGTTTGGTTTGAGGAACTGCCAGCCGTTTTATTTACCGACAAAGTATCTTTTAGTTTAGCGTTGTCACGGTGTTTTCCAGAGGTGGAATCTGTTAATGCCTCAAGCTGTTGCAGATTAGTTAGTGTATTGTTAACATTTGTGAAATTTTGTTGATCGTTACTATTAACGACTTCACTATCATTGCCGTTTTTGGACTGATTGACTTTCGGTAGATTTTCCGTGGAAACGGCGTTTGAAATATCGCCGGTAATCTCTTGAACGGTTGCTCTCGCAGTAGGTGCTTCATTTGCAGTAGTTTTCTTCGTTGGATTTGTTTTCACTTGCACTGCCATGTACAAACATCCTTCAAGAAACTCCTTGCTAGCAATCTCGAGTTTCTTCGCCACAAGACCCAATTTGCTTGTTGTGTCGTGACACATAAACCATCCTGGGTGATTGAACAACTCGTACCCTGCAGCTCCTTTAGTCTGAGTTTTTCTTTCAACAAAGGTTGCGTCTTTCTCTGGAAAAGAAGTTAGGTGAGCGACTAGAATATACCTAATCGGCTAACCCAATGTTTTACGCAATTTGAACCTCCCGGGATTGAGATTCTGGTAATATATAGATTTAGCCAAGCCTAATAGCGGAGCTCCCTGGCTGTTTATTCTTATGCATCAATCAATTCCAGTGGTGCCCATCTCCCCCCCGGGCAACCGCGGGGCATTTGCTCAAGTTGTCAGTCCCCGGGGTGGGGCATTCGCAATTTTATCGCGGACCGGGGGCTGGGCATTAGCCTACCCCGGGGCGACCCCCGGGCATTTCACACCAAGTTTTCGAATTAACATGGAAGAGTTTATCGGAAAAGACGAGGCCTTCGTTAAAGACTGGCTTGTCCGTCACGGACTCGAAAAACTTGTGGACGTTTTTAAAGATATCTTCATTTATACTTGTAAGCATATGAATATATAAAAGCGGCAAGGTGAACAAATATCACAAAACAATCACTGACGTGAAGACTGCGTAAACACGACTACTTCGCATTTCGCATTCAAAGCTAGCCTAGCAATTTTTAAATTCATGAAAGTGGAGTTAAAATACAGAGGGTTTGCGAATTCAAATGATGCGATCTTCAAGACAAATCTTGCGAGCTTAAAATGCGATTCATCATCATTTAAAATGTCTTGATTCTTTAAGGCGACGATCCCGGAGGCGGGGCATTTGCCCTCTTTCTTCGTCCCCACCCCGGGGCATTTAGACAGCTTATGTGTCCCCACCCAGGGGAATTTGACCCTTTAAAATAAAACATGCTATTACCCGGGGGTTAGCTTCGGGGTGGGGGGGGGGGGGGTTGGGCACTGCTGGAATTGACTGATGCATCACTGCCTGTATATAGGGTTAGTGAAAATAAAGGGTTTTCGAATTGTCTGCGTTTTGGTGTTTCCGGTTACTGCTGAAAAGCAGAGCTCCCTGGTTATTTATTCTTACTGCCTGTAAGGTTAGTGAAAATAAAAGGTTTCGAATTGTCCGCGTTTTGATGTTTCCGGTTGCTGCGTTAATAATTAAATCATTTTCTTTGCTTTCTTCTATAGAAAAAATCATGGCCTAATGAGTGAATTCCACGGTAAATTTCACGCGAAAAACCGGCATTGCATTTGGAATTCATCAGTTTGGCAATGAATTTGGCAATGAATTTTTCTTGAATCGCATGAGTTTTAAAAGAAAACAATCACACCCTCAGCGAGCGAATGGGAAAAGGAAAAAAGTCATTTCGGAGTCAATAGTCAATAGCCAGCGAGTAGGAATCACGCTAAAATTAAAAACCGTCAGGAAACTGAGTCAGTTCAAGGTCAAAAAAGAGTTTTACTGATGTTCTTTATTCAAAGTTATCTCTGAAAACGAGATCATTCATATTTTAATGTATTTCATTGAAACACGACAGCTTGGCTTGGAAAAAGAATCGGCAAAATACGGTAATGCAACCGAGAAAGAACAATGAAACTT
>NW_027179795.1:1173034-1177805 GCF_036669935.1 Montipora foliosa
TGCAGGCTAAATCTTACTTTCCCAGGGAAAATACTGGTCGTCACCTACTGTCGGCGGAGAAAAGCCCTGGGAACGAGGTTGGGTCTGTCAGTCCCAAAAGTGAAACGAGGATCTCTTACGGTTTTGCAATCTTGCAGTTTCATTTATTCCCTTCTCAAATTATCCGCCGAGTTATAATTGAACGTGCACTTGTGTCATAGGCAGCATTCCTCCTTCTAAAGCATTCTGTCCTTTCTGGGTTCCATGAAGAAAAATGGTTTGCTGAACTTAGTTTTAAAAGAAAATATTGCCAAATTCATAGGAATGAAAAAATCACATTGTGTAAAGTCAGGAGTCCGTAAGGAGTTCTTGATAGAATTTATCTTTTCTTGGTGTGTACCAACATTACGCCTCTCTTCTTTTTATTTTTCGCTTTGACTTACTTTTTCTCAGTAGAGTCTTCCTTCTATTTTAATGTACATTTAAAATTTACTTTAAGAGCAATTTCAGTTTCCTAACATACCCCTACTTACAATCAGCAACGTCACCTTCCCCTAATTATGAATATTGAATACTAAATGGGATCAGTTTGTTCGCAATGAGAAGTGAAATGTGGAAATGAGACTGATTAGAAGTCGACTGCGCTGGTGCAGAAATGTTTGCAGATTAGATGATGACAAACCAGTAAATGTGTCCTGTACGGCGAACTGACTCAGGGAACTAGACCTGTCGGCCGACCAAAACAATTGCAAAAAATGACTTGAAGAGTGCTCGTGTGCTAAGTCAGTGGGACACTGTTGAGTAAGATAGACAAGGATGGAGAAAAAAAAGGAAAGGAAAGGAACTTTATTTAAGTGTCTAATCTTTTAGCGCTGTAGAGCACTAATCGTGGACACTGTAAATTGAAATTAACAAGTTAACGCAAATCAAATGAAATGTTGGTTTTTGAGGAGAGGGGAAAACCGGAGTACCCGAGAAAAACCTCTCGGTGCAGAGTAGAGAACCAACAAACTCAACCCACATATGACGCCGAGTCTGGGAATCGAACCCGGGCCACATTGGTGGAGATGAGTGCTCTCGCCACTGCGCCATCCCTGCACCCACAAAGAGAGCTGAGAGCTGATACGTAACACGTGTGACCGTCACAATAACAAAATGATACAACGAGAAAAGGAGAATGAAAAGAGGAGAAAAGAGGAAACAAGCTGTGTAATAACCGTAGCGGTTCAAAAGGCTGTAATCAAACCCTATGCTTTTCGAGTTTTGGGGCTTGGCTTCCTTTTACCCAAAGTGGACGAAACTCATGAATTAACTGATCTTAGGTAAACAGTGGTTTACCCATGCGTAACGTCGGCTTATGGCACCAGTTTAAGTTTTCCCGCTCCGGGTGAACGCTGCATACTTTGGGCTTGGAGTTTTACTGAATTGGATCGTTCCCTTACAGACTCTGCGAAAAAAGTCCAATTTTGTTTTTCAAGAAATTGGAACGACAAATTGTTTGGGCCGTGCCTTACGAAATATCAAAACAAGAGAAAATATATCCTAACATGGTCTAAATGACTTTCTCAAAGTCCCATAAATTTCAAATTCCCACTCAGTGACGGCTGGTTGGGTCAATTTAAATAGCACTGGGAAAAACAATTCAAGTAATCCTCACTTGCTTTTAGGATCTATACAATATGTTTGAAAAGAAACAAAAATGCAAAGGATCGTGTTGGTGAAAAGAAATCCTTGCGAATACCGATCTTAAAGTGCTACTATGATCAAATTTTTATCCCTTGATTTTTTAGGTTTATCATATACAATTCCAGGAAAGATCAAAAACGCCGTTTACCGTTTGGAAATATCTGCATTGGTTTCCGGAGATATTTAAATTTGAGAAATGTGTAAAGTATGCAAATTATAGGACTGATGACGTCATTCCCTCAACCCAATACAGCATCAAGTATATAAATAGAGCTATCTCGGTTAATTTGCAACAGAGACCATTGACACTTGGTAGGCTAAAACTTCTACAGGCAACACAGCTTCAGCTATAAAGATATTGCTTCTCATGGCAACTCACTCTTTTCCAGTCCCCTCCAACCGGATTTCAAGCTAGAAAAATGAGTTAAACAAAGCCACAAACTCGACCTAACATATTTATATGCTTGCAGGATCATGCAGATGAGGCACTATTGGCAAATGTCAAAATAGAACGCCAAAGGTGGCCAGCAAAGCCTTTAACATCAGGGAGGTCTGGAACCCAGTGTGTGTGCCATGGTAACAAAACTGGTACGCTCATATTGTGGAGCACATCTGCTAGAATCTTTCTGCCAAGAATCAAGTATTTCTCATTCAAATTGGCCGATATAACATTTTTCATCATATTTGGATCAAAATTTGGCTGAGTTTATGGACGTCACCACTCGGCTAATTAATTTGCATATTTTAAAAACTTGAATATATATGGATCAAAATGAGACATTTCAAAATAGTAAACAGCATTCTTCTCGTGTAGACTACATGTTTATGTCTTAAAATGGCTTAGATAGGAAAGATGCGAATTTCGTCACAGTAGCACCTAAATAAATTCATAATTAAAAGAAATTGCCTTACTCCTGAGAAATAAAGTGTAAAGCGGGTTAATTGACAAGTAAGAAAAAGAAGAAGAAGAATTACAACAATTTACCATCATAAAGCAATGGAAATTGTGTGTTTGATGGTTTTTGTTTGTACAAAACCATCATTAGCTTTAACTATAGTCGCGGTTTAAACTATCTAATCGTTTAAAATAATACTAGTCATTGTTGATACTCTGGCAATTTAGCCGCATTTAAATCAGTTTCATTCTGTTGTGGGCTAAAACGAGTTGGGGGTACGCTTAGCGCGCGTTAATTCTGCGATAGAAGAAAAGCCTCTAATAATAGAAATAAGGAGAACAGGCCGCACAGTTATGCATAGCTGTATTGAACAAAAAGCGCTTCAAATTCAATCAAGTCCCATGCGAATGCGTCAACGACATGATTGTTAGTGAGGTTTTACATCTATGATGTTGTCGCATGTTATTGAATATTGCAGTGATGGTGTACTTGGTCCTTCAGTTTGTGAATGGCTCGTGATATTGAGTGCTGGTCCATGATGACATTTTTCTGCAATGCAAAAGCCAAGGCCTGCTAACTCAAAACCGAGATTCCGTCTTCTTTAAGAGTGCGTAGTTGTGGATCTTGTCGTTAACCTGTACTTGATTCTGAGATGAATGCTGTAAGCATCGGGCTGTTAAAAAAGGGAAAGAACATCTTATTTTTGAACAATTGTTTTTCAAACTACTACCAGGTGAAGACGTCTGATGCTAGAGAGACATAGACGCCTTGGGAAGCGACTTCTCTCCAGTCACGACTCTTCCATGTTCCCACTCTCTCCAGACCTTTTTCGTGAGAAGGCTTCTCCGTTCTTCGCTAGGATACGAATTTTGTTCACTCCAGATATATTTTTTTCAAGAGAGGTTAACATTAGAACCTTCCGAAGATTACCTGTGTTGTACGTTATCAACATTCCATTCCCGCATTTAGTCTTCGGTCGTCTCTTTCTTTCAGGTGTACGAAAAGAGACCGAACAAATGAGGTGCGCGTAACCCTGATGTTACGCTAGGAGTTGGTTCACATGACCCATGCAAGCATGCGCCCCCCGGACATACGCAACGTCAGTCGAATCTTGAGTTTTTGCTAGAACAATAAACACAAATTAATGACAATTTAACGAGCCTTCTTTTGTTGCATCTGCTTATTCTTCCTGTCGTTATGGATTACCAGGCTTATAGGCAGCTTATAATAGGGAGCTTAAGCAAGGAAGACCGGCTACTAGATCACCACAAAACAATAGGTTTGAGTAGCAAAAAGAATAGCTCTGCATGGTCAGTTCGTGTCTTTCACCTTTTTCTTAACCTCCCTAATTTTAAAGCAGAACGACGACAATCTAAAAATGCAACTCTTTGCGATTCTGTTCAGTCGTTACGACTTGGCAAGTGTACACCACCATTTTTCTTCCTCAGGTACTCACTTCCTCTCCTATCACACTAATACACTAAAGATGTTCTCAGTTTTAATTAAGATGCAAACTGATAACAATTCATCTTGTTTGCCTTGCCCTTCACTTGATTTTTCACGTGGTTCCTGGAAAACAACTGGCAACTGAAGTAGTGGTTTACAAGATACTGTGCGAAACATTTGCACCGGCGTACATGTGTTTTCACCCGGGTTCCCTCTCGTGTTTCTGTATTATTCGTTTATGTCAGATAAGCGCGACTCATACTGGCGTGAGTTTTCACCCTGGTACGAATACCCCCGCAATAGAGATCCACCATTCTTGTTGGTATGAACTTGACCTCTCAGTAGACTAGAACGGTTAGCGCATGCTTTTGATGACCGTCCATGTTTGTGTTTTCGATTCACACATGTAGTTACTTAACGTCAAGAGTACTTTCATGTAAACACAATTTGAAATCACGAAGGCATCATTTCAAGACGAAACGAAATCAATTGGTCATCCAGCCACACCCACGTGACCTCAAATTTGGTTATTTCACATCGTTGTAAAGTTATGCACCTATCAATGTTTAAGCTCAATGGAAGTGGGGTTCGGCTTACACGGGTTTGATCTGTGAGGTCCCCCCAACTGTCCCCAGGATAGGGATTTTGATCGTATGTGACGTCCCCAGGCTAGCGATTTTGATCGTACAACAGGACACTTTAAAACCACCCTCACTTGCCGCCGGGTAGACATTTTGACCAATTATTTTGTCCCAGGGGTGGGG
>NW_027179796.1:0-12500 GCF_036669935.1 Montipora foliosa
AAAGTATGCAATTTCTATTATTGTATTATTGTTACCAAGATAAGTTGAGTTTCAGTACTTTCGAATAAAAAAATTAAAACTACTGTTGAGTACTTTGGAACTCTGATACAAATCTGCAAACTTTGTATTATATTGACTGTCTCGTTGGCACTTAGAGATACCTATTTCTACTTTAAACTTTAAATCGTAAATATTTTTTTGCATTTTGCGAAAAACCGTTTTCCCCATACAAATCCTTATATTTGTACTCCTGCAAATACACAAAAATTATATGGAGCTTGGGCGACTTGTGGAATTGAATAGCAAAAAACACGTACTTTACCTGTAGTACAATCAAGCTAATTAAATTTACTTACTATTAGCAAAATATTTAAAAACATCATGATTCAAGTGTTTTTACAACACAATTACAATCGACATTGTGTTCTGCAGTTAAAATTGTTTCCAGTGAAAAACCTTACCTGAGACCAGACGCTACATGTACAAGATGGAAGATCGTTACATAAGGAAAAAACAATGCTTCCAGTGTCTATAAGGTGACGATGGCGAGAAATAGGCAAGTTTCTTTGCTGTAAAAACTAGATTTAAATCACCGCACATACTCGATTGGTTACCTGTTAAATGAAGGCCAAGCTCCAATGTACGAATCATATCACATCATGGCACAGTTCCATGAGATACTAATTACACAGAAAGCGTCAATTAGCGATAAGTACTTAGTAATTTCCCAGAGCCCGCTTAGTAAACTTTTAGGGAGAGAAACGTCACAAATCACGTCGCTGTAAACCTTGTCGTGACGCACAACTCACTTACCTCAAGATATCCAGCAACTTCCAAGGTTCTTCAGCGTTGAAAATATGGCGAACTTCCGGCTCGAAAACCCACAGGACACCCAAACTCTCCAATTTCGCTTCCCAACCTCCCAAGCCAGCAGAGAGGTCCTGGAAAGGGGTTGTTCGACTTCCTTGAGAACCAGTAAAACTCAATCAAAGGGGCTGTTTGCATGAGAAAACTCGTCCCCGGCGCGAGTTCCTTACCGGGATGACTAATTGATTTCCTATCGTGTTTACAAGATGCCTTCGCTCTGACGAAGGGCTAACGCTCGAAACGTCAGCCTTTAGAATCTCTGTACGGTGGCCAATTTACATTATCAACTCCGTTGATAAAACCAAATTTTTGTATACTTTATTTCATATCGAGTTTGCATGAAGGCACATTTGACGTTGATCAAATACATGTCATTTTGGATTTACGAAATTCACTCATGCGCTACCGGTTCCAGTCAACCCAGAGGTCAAGTTCATACATTCTCGTTCCCAGAGCTGCGATCCTCTTGGCCAGCGCCTCGGCTCGATCCGTCGCGCCGGCCAAGAGGATCGCAGCTCTGGGAACGAGAATGAAGTTCACACCGAAACGAGTGGTTGTTCCTCGTTTAAATGACACCGTTGCGAACTTTCGTACCGAAATGAAATTCTTTCTCCGGTACAGAAACCGGGGTGAACTCGCGCCAGTATGAATCGTTCCGGTATGACACGACGATACATCAAAGGATAAATAATGGCTTCCGCAGTGAGTGAGCCTGAAGCGAACGAACGAGGCAACTCTCTAATTGGTAGAAGAACACATTTTTCTTCAAAACGCATGGGGTTGTGGTCAAAGGCGCAAGGAATTGTGGTTGTGCGCGAATAGAGAAATTAAGATGCACGAGAATAGAGCCTGCTCTACACTCACGCAACAAACAGTAAATTCGAATCGTTCAATGAAAAAGGCCACTTAGGTAAACTAGTTAGTATTATAAGCATATTTAGCTAACGTTTTTTTCTGTACAAATTGGAGAGATTGTAAATCAAAACAAATCGAATTAAATTAACCCTTCTATTCCCACGATCGAAACGTTCATTTTCCTAACTAGAACCATTGATTTTTTGAAAATTTGGTGTTATATCAAGATCACACCTCTTCAGCTGATAATATTCTCCATTCTCAATACTATCTGAATGACATTTCCTTGACGTTGTGAAGAGAATTTACAAACCGATCACTCCTGGAATTCAAAGGGTTGAAGCTGATCAAATCAACGTTGGTTTTTGTTGAGAATGTAAAATGGCAGGAGTTGGAGAACAATTTCTCGGAGCAGAGTAGAGTGTCAACTGTCAAGTCTGGGAATCCAAACCGGACCTCATTAATTACAGGCAAATACTCTCACAACTGCGTCAATCATCGTACGCAATACTATGTGTAGAAAATTCGACGTCACGCACGATTGCCTCAGCCCTCGGAGCCCCTAGTTGACCAAATGCTAAGGAGCGAAAACCTTAAAGCCGTGTTCACACTGAACGTTGATTATGATCAACTGAAGTATTATTCAGGCTATCATACTCTATTCAATTTTATTCAATTATGGTCCTGTTTACATCTGCGAAAATTCAAATACAATAGGCTGGGTAACCTCGCAGGGAAACAAAATGGGGCCGAAACGCGTGGCCGCCATGCTTGAGGCGAGAAGAGAACCAAGGATAGCTTCAGAGCATAGAAGAAGACAAATCCAAATCTTCGATCCATAAAGCGATTAGAAGTGTCGTTCGCTCATACCACCACGTGTTCGCCATTCTGTTCAATTACGCACTGTAATTACTTCAAACAATCCCTTTGAGGTCGTTTGAAATAATTATCCAATTATAATCACGTACTGTAATTAGTTGATGTGAACCCGTTCCAAACTTAATTGGATTATAATTCGATCATAATCGCAGCCTAATGTGAACACGGCTTTAGATCCCCTGGGTGTGTCAATATATAAAATTTGAGGAGGCAGCATGGCCGAGTGGTGAGGTCGCCTGCGTAACAGGGGCCGCTTACCATTTAGTTTTCGGTCAGAAGTTTTTTTAAATGGGAAATGGAATGAGCCGTTTCATTTGTGAGTCCATTTTCGAATTCCGTAAGAGTCTGTGTACAAATAAATGTCAAGTGAAGCTGTCATCTTCGCAGTTATGAACGCAATTTTTGCAATTGCGTAAAGAAGCCTGAAAATTTCAGGATTCAACGGGGATTGAACCCGTGACCTCGCGATACCGGTGAAACGCTCTAACCAACTGAGCTATGAAGCCACTGACGTTGGGAGCTGGTCATTTGTTGGTTTATGAAAAATGGGTATATGAGTCTACGATATATGGAATTTCAGGCTTCTTTACGCAATTGCAAAAATTGCGTTCATAACTGCGAAGATCACAGCGTCACTTGATTTCATATCCACAGTTCATATATGACCCATTTCATATACCATTTCATCGTTGACAAATAAATGTAGCGGCCAATGCCCGCCAAGTAAAGTGATGTAATCCTCGCATCGACGCCTGGTTCTAGTGGTGCAAACAATCCCGTCGACTCTGTAAAAGTGGAAAAAGAAGACAACCTTCGCAGGCTGTGCCTTCTTTCCAGAAAATTTCCGTTGGTGTCAACCGTTCCATTTGTTTTCCCACCGGAACAACGGGTTTTTTCTAACAAATGGTAAGCGCCCAGGGTTTCCAGCTAGCATTCGCCCTATTCTCGCCCGCTGAAAACGCTTGTTACGCAGGCTAAGTGGTGAGGGTGATGTAAGTCCGGTTTATCTTGAGATTGTGACTTCAGTGTAGTGTATTACCCATTAATGGCTTTGTTACCTTTATGGAGACCTTTATTATACCTCTATCATTATTATAATTACAAAAGCAATTACGATCACGTTTTATAATCAATTAAGACTAACCAAAAAGTAACGTCCTCTCTGCTCGCAAATAGCAGAGCTAATCGAGGCTGGAAGGGGAATACATGAGATTACTTTGACTAGGACTAAGACAAATGGAAGGATATAGGAAAATATAACGATCAACAGGAAAAAACAAATTTATGATATTACAAATTTGGAACTACGATTCAAGATTCACTCGATGAAATTCTGTCAGTTTTCTTCATTTATTTAATAAAGTTGGCGCATCAACAGAAGCATCCTATGATTTCAAAATATGAAACAGAAGTTCAAGTAGTGAAGGCCTCAGTTTTTGTTTGGGGAGGTCTCGATTACTTTGGGCACAAAATCGACAATATCCAAATACGTATTCACTATTTTAACCCTGGATGGAACTTTTATCCATCTATACCGAACTTGCAGTGGCATTCAACTGAGTTAGAACTAACACAATAAATGCCTCTACAGCTGAATCAGCTGAGTTTTATTGCAGCTTAACAAAAAGGCTGAATTGAGCAAACAAGTGTAATTTCACACCCGGCCGGGTTACACATACGAATAAAACGCATATTTAAAAAAAGTTTCAAACTTTCCAGCGGCAAAACTTCAGGTAAAACAATTAGAAAGCAAGGGATTTTTTAGCGCAAATGTGAGATTGTACAACTTTCCTTTCTCAAGGCACCAAAAAAAGACCCAGACTGATTATAAAGAATAAGACATTATTTATCCACAGTTCTAATCGTAAACGTATCCACATTCGTCGCCAATTTACAGCGACCTGAATCGGTTAAAAAAAAAAACAAGCTAACTTACTGAAACGCGACCAACAAAGTGTATGATGTTACACCATTCGTCTGCAAAAAACCTACCACATCTACTACAAATCAGGAAACACTGTACAGCTCTGCCAGTATGAAACAGAGCTCAAAATATGTACAAGTTTTCTCTTGTATTTGTCCAGAAGACGCGCCAGGAAACTTTGCGGTCACAATCGTCACTGTCGTTTCTTCAGATGATAAGACAACAAGAAACTCGCTCCTGACACTTAATTGATCAAATTGTCACTCGAAGGAGATAAAGGTGTCACGTTTTTAGTATATTTGTGAGTGAAATAGAAAACGTAAGCTCGTCTTATTTTAAATTTTTGCCTCTTGCTTCTTCTAGCAAACGCAGTAGGGAAATTGAGCATCGCATTCGCACCAACGGCAAACCTCTAGCTGAATGTTTGATTTTGACAAAAAATCAAAGAATTTGCCGCAACCATTGACCTGTTATCTACAGATACTGCCAACAGCTTTTCAAGAACAGGACCCTACATGAAACATTAAATTTTTATTCTTTTCTGTCGGTTCCCGCTTATCGTTTTACGTGAAGGCAATAATAAACCCGTCAGCTTCATTATTGTCACCATCAAAGGATAGAAAGCTAAGGGGCAAGGAGCAACCAGTCTCGAAAAGGCAATGTTCACATACGGTGGCTCCCCGCCAAATTAGGAGCTTTTCACTTTCAAAGGTAACACTCCAATCCCGGCCCACTCGTAACTGTCATTTCGGCTACGCCATGGTGATGACACCCAAGTAGCTGTCAAAACAGCTGTCCAAGGTTGCCAATGCCCAGTGTCAAATCGCTGTACACATGCGCAAGATATTGGCCTGATTATTGTGTTTGTGAAATTATTGTGTGACCACCAATGCTTTAATTGTTTTTGTATCTGTTATTAACGGGATTTACTCAAAAGAGTATCAACCCACCAATAAGCACCTTATCCATCAACATAACGGTCGATATGTGAACACAATTTTAACGGCTCTTATCCATAGAACATTACACCATAAGTCTAAGGAGCGGGATTCTCGCACTAATTAAGAGATGCGAGAATGAACCCAGAAGCAGACTACGCAACACAGTAATGTAAGCTCATATCACCCTATATGGGAACAAAAACACACATCTAAGCAACCACTAACTTTTGATAACAATGCTTTGTTGGATACCTTGTAGTGCATACAGAAGATCTCAGTGTGGGTCGTGTGGTCATTTGCCGAACAGTACTCGCTCATGGTGCTGCTGGCCACGACAGTGGGCACAGCATTTGAAAGACCACATGCATTTTAAAAACACTTGGCTCTCAAACAACAAATTGCCAACTTACCTTTTTGCCCCACCGCTGAGTGTCTTTTCTCCCGGGTGTTTTACCTTGATAATTTTTAAGTCCAACCCTAGCTTTGAACAAATGGCAATGATACCTCCACTGGAAAAAGTTTCTAAACGGTATGGCTCATCCACACCAACACCCATAACACAGAGTAGATTTCCAGACCTGACGTTGAACATCTTAAGGCAGGCGTCATTCAGAAAAACACATTCCTCGTCACTGATGAATTTACAACTCTTAACGGGGTCATCACTCAATTTAACACGCAAGTTACCAGAAACTGCATCGAGAACGTATACACCATTTAACTCATGAACAACAATAAATTGACCCTCGGGAGAAAATGATCCCCTCACACAAAACAAACTGTTACCAGAGAGTGCACACCATCGCGATTCCGTTTTACCCAGTTGCTTCAATTCAATGAACTTTTGCCCGTCGTCACTTGAGGCAAACAACTGGAGGTCCCTGTAGCAAGCAATCAACTTATGGTGCAGTTTAAACGTTACCACATACTCTCTACCAACAGTACCTAAAATGACCCCATCTCCCGTTTTAGATGATATGCATGCCACCTGATCTTCTGAAATAGGAAAGAGAGCATCCGCGCCGAACATCCATCGTCGCATGCAGACTGACAAATCCAAGTTCCAAAGCTCAAGAGTGCTCGCAGTTGCAAGTAAAATTCCATCTTTTAAAGCTACGAACTCAATGAGGAGGACACTTTCAAGCTCTTTCTGTCCCTTAAGTTCCCAACTCGAAACGTCCCAAGCCATGATAATTTGACGTTTGAACGATCCCAGTCCGACCGACACGTCTGCATAAACAATCTCGCCGGAAAAGGAGAATCGGAGAGATTGGACTTCTTGGAATTCTGTGTTCTTCCTTCGTGGATTTCGATAAACCATTTCAATGTAATCTCCATGTACAATGTAGTTCCTTAAAAGAGATTGGCTATTAAGAACTACGTCAGAAAAACGGAATGGATCCTGTAAACTCACAGGATCTCCTAACAAAAAGCCACCGATTCTTTGGGATTGTAGCTCAAAGGAATTCCAACTGGAAAAATAAACAATATCCATCGAATAATGATCCTCAGGCCCCTCAGTGACTCTCAAACAAAACCACTTGTTACACCCGGCAAAACCTACAACACGTGAACACCAAAGAAACCGACTGTCTGATGAGAACCTAATCATTCCACACACGGAGTCTAAAGCTGCCTCTGCTAGAGTTGAAAAACCATTTTGCCGGTCAATTAAACAAACAAAGCCAGTTAAATGGCAAATCGCCACGAGCTTTCCATCTCGGGATATCGCAAAGGATAAAATATCGTTATCTCTGGTGAGACGATCAATCTCCCTGCCATCGTTTAGATTCCACACGATAAGACATTTTGCATCGTCGGGACAATCAGACAACATCTCGTCGCCGAAAATAGAACAGACAGAAAAACTGCACTTACTGGTGGGAAAAAGAGGCTTCAAGTCTCCATTAAAGGAATAAGCATGGCTTAAAACTCCTGGCAAGATGACTTCCTTGGTAGGATGAAATACCACTGAACGGTAAAAAGCATATACAGTGGACCTATGATAATCTGCTGGTTGGTATGCATGATTGGTATCGATGATTCTCCTTCTACCACAGAGAGAGTCCCAACAAAGTCTTAGTTTGCAATAACGTTTCCATTTGAGGTTACCAGAGGCAAGTGACCACAACTGAATGGATCCATCGAGGCACTCACAAACCATGTATTCTAAGCTAGGGGACACATCGAAACAACGAGCATCTGAACAAAAATGAAACCGAGTTTGAACAGCTCCTTGAGGGACATTTTTGGTTAAGTACTCCATGTAAGGCCTATCGGAATACTTGGTCTCCAGAAGCTGGCGGGAGTCAGAAGATAGTTTACTACTTCCTTCATTCAACAGACATTGAAATATAGTAAAGGGATACTCCTCTAAGGTTAGACGGTATTTCTTTAAAACAACCAATAATGACGAAAGGGTCTCACAACAATGGGCTGATATCGTTTTCAACCCACCGTGTTTCATTAAACAGACAACATCTTCTGCGACTGTTGCCATGTTCAGACAAATCTTTGCGTACAAAACCTCTGGGTCTAACACATAGTTTCCAACCACTTGTTCAAGGCTGCAGGATTTCGTGTGTTGGTCTAACTGTAGCATGTGCTGAACACCATGTTCCAAGGCATACCTTGTAGTTTCAGTGAAGGATTGTGAGTTGCTAACACCTTTTCTCTTTAACTCGTCAATTTCGTTAGAGGAAAGAGTAGAAAGGATCTTATGGCCTTCCATTTCCTCCACGCTGAAAATGTGCTGCTCGTAGCGTGACTTGTCTGTCAACCAGTCCTTGACTGATTTATGAAAGAAATGAATACGGTTATCGTGAACAGGAAGGAGTGATGACACAATGGCAATGGCTTTGCTCACCTTTCGCATAACAGTCGTGGACAACAAGTCCTTGCACAACAATTTAGGAACAAAACCCAATGGTAGTGGTTCCCTCGCTGCTGCAATTGCACTCAGGAAACAAAGAAATTGCTCTTCAGTTATGTTCAGTTCCTCACACAAGTCTTGCTCCAGCCGTTGGAAATACGACTGGTATACATACGAGATGCCTGCCGGAAGGGTTTTGTCTACTTGTTCCAAGGTAAGTATGGTTGAACTCTTGGCCCTTATAAAATCTACCAAAAACTGGGCACACAGAAAGACTCCCTCTGACTTCTGCACGAGATCATATAAAACAAGCTCGCGCCTTTCAACTTCTAATAAATCGCTCAGAGTTCGTTCAAAGTAAAAACGAATGTCTTCCAAGTTGTCTTCATCTTTTCCCTCCAGTACTAGTGGCTGCAAATCTTTCAGGCTGTCCGAAATGTTGAGTTCAGGTCGCGTCGTCACAAAAAATCGAATCCAAAGTGGCAGATTCTTAAAAAACCTAGCAATCACGTCAAGAAGATCATTTCGTCCTTGGTGTTCACCTTCATCTAAAGCATCTATTACCACAAGAAATGTAAAAGCTGGATCTGCTACGCTGTTCAGAGGTTCAAAAAACAGCAAACCAAACAGATCTGCGACTTCCATGTCATTGATCTCTACACCTAGATTTCCGGAGAGCTGTTCAACAAGAGCTTTCTTGTACTCTGGAAGACAGCCTGAGAGGTGAAAGGCTAAAGACTGCAGCATCACCTTGGGATTTCTATGGCGTGCTCTCTCATGGTGACAAAAATGGCTCCCCGCTAATCTTTTAGCTCCTTGCATTCTTCTGCACATCTCAGCAGCCATGACAGATTTCCCCATCCCTGCATTTGCGCTGAGTACCAAGACACAATTTGGAGAGCTTGCGTCATCCAACCAGCCGTTGATTTTAGCAAAGAAAGACTCACGGGTTCCTTCCAAATATCTGTTTCCATAATATCTCATGTCAAGTTGGGTGTCAATCTTAGCAAGTTTTTTTAGGATTTTATCTTCCTGATCAGTGTTGTGTTGTGTCTCACGGATTTCAGTAACAATTTGGTGTATGTCTTCAATCACGGAATTGCCCTCCTCAACCGTCTCTTGGGTTGTTGACTGCTGGATTCGCAAGTCTTTAAGGATAGATTTGTTTTCCTCGACGTTCTTTTTGACCGTGTTTTGAAGCTGACGCGTGTCATTAAGTTGAGACTTCAGATCCCTTTCACTCTCTGCCCAGTCCCGTAAAACGTCGAGATAATCCTCCTCTCCACATTTCTCCACCTTCAATCGATCAATCTCTGGCTGACTTAACCCAAGAGACACTAAAACGGCACTAATTTCTTTCCACAGAGCATTGAACGTTGGTGCATTCACACCAGTGGTTGTCACATGCCCATACACTTGATTACGGAAAAACTTAATGCGAGCAAGGTTTGCCTCATGAGAGGTGTCACTTGGAGCTGGTTTGCAATGCCATCCTGTGTGGGGAGGGGTAAGTCCACAAATGTTGGTCAGAAGGAGGAACAGAAGAGTTATATCAAAGGTGTTGGAGTCCGGAGCAACTCCGCCACCAGGGAATAGCTTGTCCCACTGGTGACCATTGAGAATTCTTCTTCGTAAAAGGTTGTTAAGGATGGAATAACAGGAATTAAGATCAGCTGCTAACTTTGCAGGAGGGTGATGAGTGTCAAAAACACTTCTCAGGACAGTTGTTCCACCATCAATAATAAGTCGAGTGAGCTTAGCTCCATTTGTCTTCTCTTCTGAGCTGGCCAAGGGACCAGGTGTGGCCATAGTTAACCAAACCACTAATTTTTCACATTGTATCTGCATGGAAACGAAAAATAATTAATTGATTGCCTAATTGGTTTCGATTGAGTCTTCATCAGAAACTAATAAAATGTAAGTGACTGCATTAAAAATTATCACCAACCATTATCTTTAATTAAGGAATGTAACTGCATTGCGTATGATTCACAACCGCAAAAAGATAAAAAATCGAGGATCAAATTAATGCCTTTAGGATCAGTTAAACAAGAATGACCTTTGGTTTCTACCCCCAAAAATGAATGAAATTGATCCACAAGTACCTACTGAACTACAATGAGGTATCAGTCCAGTGCAAAAGAACAATGTTGAATGGCTCTGCACATAATTGTTCCACGAAAACGTTTTGTCCCACTGGAACCTTTACCACACATTCGTATTTTGGGAGCGTTAAACATTAAAATACGAAGTCTTTTTGAACTGGCGTGATGTGCGCATATCGTGGAACAAGTCAAACTCGCAGCTGCCTTTAGCACTCTGTGAAGGCGGCCTGCTGAGATATCCCCAACAGTAGTGAGTCTAAATAGTCTGTGTGAGAAATTTCTTTCTTCTTCGTTTCTTCAGCATTTCTTACTAAGTGATTTACTACAAAACACTGTTTGGTATATTGCTGAAAGTCAAGATCAGACTTCATTACTACCCCACTTTTTCTCCAGACGTCTTCTCTTTCTCTTAACTTGTAGAATATCAGCAGTGAACCACGGTGAAAGTGGGCGTACTAAAACAGACCGTTGTTTTAAAGATGGATAGGTATCCAATCATGACACTAAAACAATGTACTATTTAAGCAGTAGAGGACGTTTTCCGTGTTTCCATAGCCTCATCTAAACGGGAGGGGGAATTGGGAGAATTCAAGACAGTTGTGCAAACCCGAGACGTAGTC
This sequence comes from Montipora foliosa, assembly GCF_036669935.1. Lineage (NCBI taxonomy): Eukaryota > Metazoa > Cnidaria > Anthozoa > Scleractinia > Acroporidae > Montipora > Montipora foliosa. Next base: position 11,064 of record NW_027179796.1, read on the forward strand.
GAGGATTTGCATAACTGTTGAGAATTCTCCCAACTCCCCCGAGTGTTCAGATGAGGCTATGCAAACACAGAAAAAAGTCCTCTATTGCTTTTATAAAATATTTCTCGAAGATAATTCGACAAATGAAAGAAAATACTGCTTTTTTAACTTCTTGATTGAAACAGATTTTCTTGATACACGCTCATATTTCTTACCAGCCAATCAAAACGCGCGTCTGACAATACATAACCAATCAAACTGCGTGTGATGTCACAGCCGTGTTTGCATACTCTCATCTAAAGACAGCTATTGACCAATGAGAGTGCGGGTACTATCCTAATTATTTTATAATATGTGAGTCAGCAAAAGCAGACACGTGGATATCATGATAAGACTTAAACAAGTCAGAGTATGAAAGACCAGAAGTAAAGTCGTCAATATTAACAGGAGGAAAGGTATCTTAGCAGGACGTTGTAATAGCCAGTAGCTAGGAGTTTGCACTGTACCGCCAGATGATCAGATATACCAGAATCAGAGATCATGTGGTTAAGTCCCTGGGAAGTCGATCGCCACTTTTGGTAATTACCAAATCAAGAATGTGACCATGTGCACGAGTAGTGGAGGATATATTCTGAACCAAATTATATGCCTGAATCAAATCAATAAATCGACGCGATATCCTGTCATCAGTAATATCTGCATTCAAGTTAACGTCACCAGTCAGCAGGCGGTGGCCAGATTAGGTAGCCGAACGCCCAATATTATACAAAAACAATAACTGAATGCTCGACGTCTGTAAACCACAATCAAACGTACAAGAAAACAATTTTATTTGAAGCTCAACATGTTTAAATGAGAAATAGTTTGCAGGAGGATAAGTCTGCACGTCCCGAAACAGCCGAGAAGCCGTCCAGTGCAAACATGAATGAAAATGTAGCAAGTAGCCAAATGTTTGACGGAATCAACCTTGAGCATATATACTCCAAGTTCAAAGACAAGTGCGAATGTCTTGGCTGTCTTGGAGCCCCATTACTGCTGGAAGTTGATAAAGATGTTAATTGAATCAGTATACGTACGTGGCGATCCCAAAGTAGTCTACCACCATGGCCTTGATTAGTATGTTACATGCCTTAGTCCCTTAGAACTGAAGGGAATGGGGCGACAGTGAGAAATATGTTACTTGACTATCGTAAGGCGTTCGATTTTATTGACCATAGTAACTGACAAGTTATGTAAATTATATATATCCCACAGTACGTGTTGTTAACTGGATCACAGATTTCCTTTCGGATAGGTTCCAACACATTAAGTTAGTTAAGGGCTGTTTTTCCGAGTGGGGTTTAGTCCCCTCCGGGGTACCAAAGGGAACCAAATTGGGCCCGTGGTTATTTGTTTTGATGATCAATGATTTAGATATCAAATCACATTTTTAATGGAAATTTGTCGATGACACCACAG
>NW_027179796.1:32500-50000 GCF_036669935.1 Montipora foliosa
TGGGTCCGATGGCAATTAAGGATTAACTTCACGCGCAGTTTCAAAGTTTTCACAAAATTGCCCGAGTCGCAAAATGACGAGGGCGATTTGAAAAACTTTGAAAATACAAGTGAAATTAATCCTTAATTGCACGAGGGAACATAGCGATTACATGTTTATCACATAAAGGGCAAAGTTATTGGGGAAAATCCATCCGTGCCGCGACAAATGAGAATCAACACGCTCCCATTCGGTTAAAGTTCAATTCAATAAGTCGTTGCTGTCAATAGAAATAGCGCTTAAAATGTATTTGATATCTACACAAAAAAGTAGTTAATTCTGGAAGAGGATTCTCTTGAAACTTCACTTGCTCTGGATAAGCAACTGTTAACCAATCAGGATCAAGTAATCATGCCCCCTTCTTGATTACCAAAATTGTCCTCGTGATTAAGAAAAAATGCCCTGCGTCTCAGCCAATCAGCATTCACTAATTTTGCCCCGTAGGTGGTAAAAAAAGATTATGTGTATTTAAAAAAAAAACTTACTTTTTTGCCTCACTGCTGAGTGTCTCTTCTCCCGGGTATTTTACTTTGATGATTTCTAACCCTTGACCTGAACCAATGGCAATGAGACTCGATCTAGGAAATGTTGCCAAACAGGAGGACGGATTGCCCAAAACATCCATTACAACAAGAAGATCTCCAGACCTTACGTTGAACAGCTTAAGGAGAGAGCCAGGTGGGTAAGGGGACGTCAGAGAAACACACTCCTCGTCACTGATGAATTTCCAATAGCCAATGAGGTCACCACTCAATTTTAGACGCACTTTACCAGAAATTGTATCGAGAACGTACTTAGGCGTGCCGTCGCTATCTATCGAAAGAAATTGACCCTTGGGTGAAAATGATGTCCCCACACCAAGAAGACCAAATCTGGGACCGAGGAAGAAACGCCACAGCGGTTCGGTTTTACCAAGTTGCTTCAATTCAATTTCCCTACCATCAGTGGAGGCAAACAGCTGGAGGTCCTTGTGCCAATTGTGCAAATTCCCGGGAGGCAGTTTAAATACTTCCACAATCTCTCCTCCAACAACATCCAAAATGATCCCACCTCGCTTTTCAAATGTTATGCATGCCACCTGATGATCTGAAATAGAAAAGAGAGCATCCACGCCAAACATCCATCGTCGCATGCAGACTGACAAATCAAAGTTCCACAGTTCAAGAGTGCTCTTCGTTGCAAACAAGATGCCTTGTTTTACAGCTACAAAATTACGCATAATAGGACTCTCAAACTCTTCCTGTCCCTTTACTTCCCCGTTTAAAACGTCATAAGCCATAATTCGTTGCGGTATGCGCCCCGATCCGTTAAAAACCGTTACTTCCGCATAAACACTCTCGCCAGTTAACGAGAATAGAAGAGAATCGAAACATCTGAATTCTGGGTTCTTCGTTGGTGGATTCCGATAAACCATTACAATGTAACGGTCCCACATGCGGTTCCTTAAAAGAGAATGGCTATTAAGCACTACGACAGAACAAATGTCCGGATTTGGCAATCTCAAAGGATCTCCTAACAAAAAGCCACCGATTCTATGGGATTCTAACTCAACGGAATTACAACTAGGAACATCAACAACGTCCATCGAATAGTGATGCTCAGGCCCCACAGTGACTCCTAAACAAAACTTTTTGAAGTTACGTCGTTTTAAATGTAAACAAAAAAGAAATCGACTGTCCGGTGAGAATCTGATCATTCCACACACAGAGTCCAAAGATGTCTCTGCCAGAGTTGAAAAACCACTTTCCCTGTCAACTAAACAAACTGAGCCCGTTGAATGGGAAACAGCCACGAGCTTTCCATCTCGGGACATCGCAAAAGATGAAATATCTTTATCTGTGTTGAAACGATTAATCTCCTTGCCATCGTTTAGATTCCACACCACAAGACATTTTGCATCGTGTGGATAATCACTTAACATCTCGTCGCCGAATAGAACAGACAGAAAAACTGCACTTACTGGTAGGAAAAAGCGGCTTCAAGTCGCCATTAAATGAAAACGAATAGCTTAGCTCCCCTGGCAAGATGACATCCTTGCTGGGATGAAACACCACTGAACGGTAAAAACCAAACACGGATGACCTTTCAAAATCTGCTGGTTGGCATGCATCATCGGTATTGATGATTCTGAATCTGCGAAATAACGAATCATAGTATTTTGGTTTGACGTAACGCTTCCATTCGAGGTTACCAGAAACAAGTGACCACAACTGAATGGATCCATCGCAGCATTCACACACCATGAATTCTAAACTGGGGGACACATCGAAACAAGCTACCCGTGAAAAACAATAAAACACAGCTTGAACATCTCCTGGGGAGTCATTTTTTCTTAAGAACTCCATGTAAGGCCTATCGGTATACTTGGTCTCCAGAAGCTGGCGGGAGTCAGAGGATAGTTTACTACTTCCTTCGTTCAACAGACTTTGAAAGATGGTAAACGGATATACCTCTAAGGTTTGGCGGTGCTTCTTTAAAACAATCAATAATGACGAAAGTGTCTCTTGACACTCGGTAGATATCGTTTTCAAACCACCGTGTTTCATTGCACAAACGATATCTTCTGTGGCTGCTGATATGTTCACAAAAATCTTTGCATACAAAAGCTCAGGACATAACACATAGTTTCCAATCACTTGTTCCATGCTGCAGGATCTCATGTCCTGGTCTAACTCTAGCATGTGCTGAACACCATGTTCCAAGGCATACCTTGAAGTGCCAGTGAAGGACTGCGAGTTGCTAACACGTTTACTCTTTAGCTCGTCAAATTCCTTAGAGCAAAGAGTAGAAAGGATCTTATGGCCTTCCATTTCCTCCACGCTGAAAATGTGCTGCTCGTAGCATGACTTGTCTGTCAACCAGTCCTTGACTGATTTATGAAAGAAATGAATACGGTTATCGTGAACAGGAAGGAGTGATGACACAATGGCAATGCCTTTGCTCACCTTTCGCATAACACTCAAGGACGACGACTTCGTGCACAACAATTTAGGAACAAAACCCAACGGCAGTGGTTCCCTTGCAGCTGCAATTGCACTCAGAAAACATAGAAATTGCTCTTCTGTTATGTTCAGTTCCTTACACAAGTCTTGTTTCAACCGTTGGAAATACGACTGGTAAACAGACGAGAAGCCCGACGGAAGGGTCTGCTCCAGTTGTTCCAAGGTAAGAACGATTGGACACTTAACCCTTATAAAATCTACCAAAAACTGGGCACACAGAAAAACTCCCTCTGACTTTTGCACGAGATCATCTAAGACAAGCTCGGGCCTTTCAACTTGTAATAAAACGCTTAGACTCTGTTCAAAGTAAAATCGAATGTCCTTCAAGTTGTCTTCATCTTTTGGCTCCAGTCGCAGTGGACGCAAATCTTTCAGGCTGTCCCAAATGTTAACTTCAGGTCGCGTCGTCACAAAAAATCGAAGCCAAAGCGGCAGATCCTTAAACAAACTGGATATCACGTCAAGAAGCTCATTTCGCCCTTGGTATTGACTTTCATCTAAAGCATCTATTACCACAAGAGATGTAAAACCTGGATCTGCTACCATGTTCAGAGGTTCTAAAAAAAGCAAATAAAAGAGATCTACCACTTCCATGTCGTTGATCTCAACACCTAAATTTACAGAAAACTGTTCCACAAGAGCTTTCTTGTACTCTGGAATACAGCATGAGAGGTGACAAGCTAAAGACTGCATCATCACCTTGGGATTCCTGTGGCGTGCTCTGTCATGGTGACAAAAATGGCTCCCCGCCAATCTGCCAGCTTCTTGCATTCTTCTGCACATCTCAGCAGCGATGACAGATTTCCCCATCCCTGCATTTCCGCTGAGCACCAAGACACGATTTGGAGAGCTTTTATCATCCAACCACCTGTTGATTTCAGCAAAGAAAGACTCACGGGTTCCTTCTAAGTATCTCTTTGTATAATCTCTGACGTCACGTTGGGTGTCAACCCTTGCAAGTTTCTTTCGGATTGTATCCTCCTGATCGGTGTTGTGATGTGTCTCATGGATTTCAGTAACAATTTGATGTATGTCTTCAATCATGAAATTGCCTTCCTCAACAATCCCTTGGGTTGTTGACTGCTGGATTCGCAAGTCTTTAAGGATGGATTTGTTTTCCTCGACATTCTGTTTGACTGTGGTCTGAAGCTGACGCATGTCATGAAGTTGAGTCTTGAGATCCGCTTCCCGTTCTGCCCAGTCCCGTAAAACGTCAAGATAATCCTCCTCTCCACATTGCTCTGCCTTTAATCGATCAATCTCTGCCTGACTTAACCCAAGAGGCACTAAAACGGCACTCATTTCCTTCCACAGAGTATTGAACGTTGGTGCATCGACACCAGTGGTTGTCACATGCCCATACACTTGATTACGGAAAAACTTAATGCGAGCAAGGTTTGCCTCATGAGAGGTGTCACTTGGGGGTGGCTTGCAATGCCATCCTGTGTGGGGAGGGGTAAGTCCACAAATGTTGGTCAGAAGGAGGAAAAGCAGAGTTATATCAAAGGTGTTGGAGTCCGGAGCGGCTCCACCACCAGGGAACAGCTTTTCCCACTGGTGACCATTGAGAATTCTTCTATGTAAAAGGTTGACCAGAGTGGTATAACAGGCATTAAGATCAGCTGCTAAGTTTGCAGGAGGGTGATGAGTGTCAAAAACATTTCTCAGTACAGTTGTTCCACCATCAATAATAAGTCGACTGAGCTTAGCTCCATTTGTCTTCTCCTCAGAGCTGGCCAAGGGACCAGGTTTGGCCATTGTTATCCAAACTAATGATTTTTCACATTTTATCTGCATGGAAAAGAAAAATAAAATAATTAATCGATTTCATAATTGGTTTTTATTGAGTCTTCATCAGAGACTAATTGAATGAGTGATTAAGTGCCTGATTAAAAATTATCACCAACCATTATCTTTAATTAAGGAATGTAACTGCAGTGCGTATGATTGACCACAAAAAGCTATGAAATCGAGGATCAAGTTAATGCCTTTAGGACCAGTTAAGCAAGAATGACCTTTGGTTTCTACCACTAAAAATGAACATACTTGATCTACAAGTGGCTACTGGACTACAATGATGTATCAGTCTACTGCCCAAGAACAATATTGAATGGCTGTGCACATAAATGTTACGTGAAAATTTTTTGTCCCACTGGAACCTTTAGCAGACATTTATATCGTGGGAAGGATAAACATTAAAATAGGAAGTCCTTTAGAACTGGCGTGATGTGCGCATATCGAGGAACAAGCCAAACTGGCAGCTGCGTTTAGAACTCTCTGAAGGCGGCCTGGCTGGTGCTAAGATATCCCGAGCAGTAGTGAGTTGCAATAATCTGTGTGAGACGTTTCTTCCTTCTTCGTTTCTTTAGCATTTCTTACTAAGTCATTTGCCACATAACACTGTTTCGTATATTGGTGATGGTCCGAGGAGCAGAATTTAATACTGCGCCATCGTCTCTCCAGACGCCTTTTCTTTCTAACTCTTAGCTTGTACAATATCAGCAGTGAACCACGGTGAAAGTGGGCGTACTAAAATAGACCGTGGTTTTAAAGGTGGATAGAAATCCAATTGCAATAATGGCGTAAGTGTACTATTGTGTGACTCAACTAAAGCAGACACGTCCAGATCATGCCAAGACTTAAACAAGTCCGAGTATGAAAGGCCAGAAGTAAAGTCGTCAATATTAACCGAACGAAAGTTACGAGAAGGACCAGTATCTTCGCAGGACGTTGTAATAGCCAGTAGCTAGGAGTTTGCACTGTACCGCCAGATGATCAGATATACCAGAATCGGAGATCATGTAGTAAAGTCCTGGGGAAGTCGTTCGCCACTGCTGGTAATTACCAAATCAAGAATGTGACCATGTGCATGGGTAGTGGAGGATATATTCTGAACCAAATTATAGGCCTGAATCAAATCAATAAATTGCTGCCACATCCTGTCATCAGTAGTATCTACATGCAAGTTAAAGTCACCAGACAGCAGACGGTAGCCAGAAGAGGTGGCCAAACGCCCACGATAATCAGGGAACTCATCCAAAAACAAAGAATAACTGAATGCTGGAGGTCTGTAAACCACAATAAAATGTACAAGAAAATCATTTGGTTTGAAGCTCAATATGTTCAAAGGAGGAATAGTTTGCAGCAGGATTAATTAAGTATAAAAGTCCCGACACAGCCGAGACGCCGACCAGTGCAAACATGAATGAAAATGTAGCAAGTAGGCAAATGTTTGACGGAATCAAGCTTGGGCATATACACTCCGAGTTCAAAGACAATTGGCGAATGTCTTGGCTGTCTCGGAGCCTCATTACTGCTATAAGTTGATAAAGATGTTAATCCTGTTTAGAAGCCACTAAAAAGAGTTCCCGAAGCTATGGGAAAGCCATTGAAAGAATACCTTGGTGACCTTGAGGCTAAAGGTGTCATAGAGAAGGTAGAAAGACCTACAGAATGGATGAACTCTGTTGTGGTTGCAAATAAAGCTAATGGCAAGCTTCGCCTTTGCCTGCAACCAAAGCCCTTGAACAAAGCACTAAAGAGATGTCATTTCCCAATGCCAGTTATTGAAGACACCATACCAGAGTTGAGCAAAGCGGATTTTCACAAAAGAGGATTGAAAGGATGGTTATTGACAGATACAAAAGAGAGATTTCTTCTGACGACTTTTCCCACACCACAAATGTAATCGCATGCCCTTTGGGATTTCTCCCGCCCGTGAAATATTCCAACTGCATGAATTTGTTGAGGGCTTCGCTGATGATAGCTGATGATATCTGACGATATCCTTGCGGCTGGTACTGGAGACACGATGCCGGAAGCGATAGCTGCTCACATCAAAATCAAAATTAGAAGGCTGAACAAACATAAAACTGCTTTTAAGCATAGAGAGGTTCCCCATATTGGACATCGGCTTACTTTGGAGGGAGTGAAGGCAGACCCTGCCGAGATTGATGCAGTTCTTTTGGAAGGCCAACTGATCTAACAGATGTTCAGCGCATTATGGGTACTGTAGGCTACCTTGCAAAGTTCCTGCCAATACTGTCTGAAGTCACGGAGCCTTTTCACGCAGCTTACCTAAACGTGTACAGAATATGTAAGGGACAAAATTCATGACAGAGCACTCTTTAGGATCAAGGAGATTTTGCCAGCTCCACCACTGCTGAAGCATTATGAGAGAGAGAAGGACCTGGTGATTCATTGCGACGTCAGCAAAGGGGGTCTTGGAGCCGCATTTTTCCAGGATGGTAGACCGCTAGCTTATGCAAGCAGCGCCCTGACTCCAGCAGAAAAAAATTATGCACAGATAGAAAAAGAACTTCTTGCGATTGTGTTTGCGACAGAAGGGTTTCGCCAATATACCTATGGGAGATCAGTGATTGTTGAATTCGGACCATATGCCTTTGGAGACGATCTTCAATAAGCTGCTGGTCTCTGACCCGAACAGATTGCAAAGATGATTTTGAGGATGCAACGATATGATTTAGACGGTCAATACAAGAGAAGGAAAGAGTTGCACATTTGCAGACACCCTAAGACAACATTTCCCTAAGTTGTCAGAAACCTCTCAGAGGCTCGGAGATCACATCCTGTTAACCAGGTTTTGAAGAGGATCTTGAAGTAGAGTAAGAGATCCGAGAAGTAAATCAACTGCTAGTAAGTGAGCATGAAGCAGCAATGCTCAGCGTGGAGACTAAGAATGATGAAGTTCTACAAGCTGTGAAGGCTCTTGTTTCAATCTGGGTGGACAGCGTTGTAATATGATATCGGTGATGAAGAAGTTGTTCAGGATGGGTTGCTCTTTAGGGCTGACAGGCTCGTAGTACCAAAGACCCTTCGAAAGTGCATGCTACAGACTATCCACTCTAGACATCAAGGAATAGAATCGACCCGAAGAGGTGCGAGAGAGGCGACCTAAGGGCCAAATATGAGGAGAGACGTAAAAGATTTCACATTAAAGTGCAAAAAAACGTTTGCCGCGTACAGTACCACGCAACAAAAGAAGCCCCTTGAAAGGCAAGAATTTCCAGATCGACCTTGGCGAAGTTTCCACAGATGGTGACTGTTGATTACTTCTCCAGTTTCTTTGAAGTTGACAGGTTGCATGATCTGAAAGCTTCCACCGTAATCAAAAAAATGAAGGTGCACATAGCACGATATTGAATTCGAGTTATTTGCCCATGGCGGTTGAGCTGTGATTGAAATAGATGGCTAATAATTGCTCTATAATAAATTCCAAAGAAACAAACGTTCTCTGTCATAAACTACTTAACTACTTAAAAGGGAATTAGACACGGGGTGAAACGACATCTGTTTGTGAAGCTGCGCAGCAATCTGGATCACAAAGGTGGCAAAAGGTCCACCAATGGCCCATCGGTTGAGCTAGTAACACTTTCCCACAATCTCCTATCATCTATCCTATCAGAAGCTTCCAACATTTTTGTAACCGGTGTGACCTCCTTTAGGAAACCGAAACGTAACGATATTTGTTATAGCTCGCGGGACCCCATACTGAGATTGCATATGTGAAAAGAGACATAATTAGACAGTGGAAAAGATAGTGCAGGCAATCCAAATAGTATACCTAATTTTCTTACTATAACACACTCGCAAGATGTACATACGCTTACAAATATACAAGCGTTCTGATTCCCTGTGGAACACCCCTGTTTCGCTAGTAAATCGATATCAGAATCAGTCACAAAGTACTTGATAATTCGCGCCTTGTTACATAAAGAGCGAGCATTTAGAAGGCAGACGTTTGAAGTAGATTCATTCTGGAAAGTATGCATTGGGTAATGAAATATATGTTATTCACCGGCTGGGAGGTCCGTATAGGGAAAAACTGTGCCGATACGGACCGACCTAGGCCGGTGAATAACGTATTTATTTTTCTGATTTTTTTTTTCTGAAAATGAACATGGCAAACTGGTTTGCAAAAAGTCATTCTACGCGCTCTAAGTCGCAACAGTTGAAATTAACTTAAAACTGAGAAAAGCGCTCCGTTCTCATTGAAAGCTCAGAGAAAAATGATAGATTAACGATAAAACAGAACTTCAAATATCTCTTGGTGCAATATATGTATTAAAAAAACAGTTATATTTCACAGCAAGCACAGAGGAATGAGCTAAGCAAACTAAACAATGACGTTTGAAAAATTCGTACAAAGAGGCGAATAACGGTTCTACGAATTAAAATGCTTTGTCTTGTTCAAAATTGAACGAAAGTCAGTCTTAAAACAGGAGGAAAAAATTTAGTGAAAAATACTCATACTTCTGCCTCTGCCTTCATATCCTATTATTTCAAGGATTCATCTTTGTTCTCCATCAAGTCCTTCACAAATCAGTGCAAAACTTAGAAAACTACACAAGAAAAACTTGTTGAGCAGACATTAGTTCATGCAGACTCCATAGCGTTGCGATTTGTTTGTTTGACTATTTTAGCTACGAATATGAAGCAAAAAAGAAAAAAACGAGATTAAAGAATAGATCTCCAAAGAAAATAACGGATGTCAATCGAAAAACTGAGCTCAAAGGACTCACTTCTCTACAGTTAGTCGTTTTAGTTAAACGGCAGGTCAAGCTAGGTCAACAGTTCACGAAAAACAACGCGAAAAACCACAGCGTCGCGATGTGTTTGTTTGACTATTTTAGCTAGGAATTCGTATATTCTTAAATGAAGCAATATAAAACGAGATTAGAAAATAGAATTCCAAAGAAAATACTTCAACGGCGTGTCAAGAGTTCAAGAAAACCAACAACTCGAAAACAGCAAACCAGCAAAGTGTTGTCAGCAAAATCATGTGCCGATACTCGCCTTTTTGAAGGATAACCAGGCCTTTTATTCCATTGCTGATGTTTTTCCTTCTCTTTGCAACGGTTAGTAAGCGAAAACTTGCATTTTAAGAGGTAAAATCCAACGTTTCGTCGCGCCGTAGTAAAAGCATTTTTAACTGATTAGTCACGACAGTTTCAGAACGGAACAGATTTCGGACCGTGGTCTGTATCGCAAAAAGCTGGACGGGCTACGAGCGCGCGATTAGCCAATCAGATTGAAGGATTTACGATTTCGGCCCGCTACACTGCCTGCTACCTAAAGATGCTTTAGAAAAAAATATGTAGGCTGTATCCCGGGGCTGTATATAAACAGCATTGTTCACATTAGCGCCAGTTGAGTGATGTCTTTGTCATCGATAGGTGTTGTTCTGTCTCGTAGTCCTTTGAATTTTTAACTAAGTAGGATTTCGAAATTCAGTTCCAGTAACTTGAATAATATTACCTTTTCTTAAACAACACTCCTGTGCTTGTCTTCCTATCTTACAACTTCTATAGGCAAATGCTGTAGGTTAATAACGTCTTGTTAAGTTTCAAGCAATCTGAACATAGTTTCCAGTTCCAAGGAAGTCAAGCATGGAGGCACTAAAACTCAGCGTAGAAATTTCATCCAAAACTGTTTTAAAAGATCTCATATTTCAAAGACATGTATAAATTAACTGTTTATAAAGACACTAATCCAAAAATCGTTGCTGAAGCTTTGAGTAGAACCTATTCGAAACTTATGAAATATAACGTGAGCTTAATCATTTTATCCGGGGCCGCCATGCGAGGCACAACTGACACAAATGTCTGGAAGATTGTCTATGGCCGCGTTTCAACGAGTTCGTTGAGTTTACTTTTCTACCCTCAGTCCCCTCCTGAGAGCGAGATGTATAGATTTACTATGGCTGGCGCCAAACAAGTTTAATCGCCGATTGGGGACGCTTTTGCTGTCAATGGATTAGCTAATTTATGCTGCCTTGTTGACGATTTATGGAATATCTTATTAAATACAGGGAATATTCCCTCTTTTTTTGCAACACAAAATGCAAGTCTGGGCTGTGTGACGTTTGCCTCGTCGCTTAACCTTATTGCTTACCTCTAACAAAACATTATAAGCAAATCGTAAAACTTTGGCTTTCTGTTTCAAAGCTTGCTACAATGCTGCTGAAAGAGAAATCAGAAACAAAGTTGCCGGATTGATCAAAGCCATGACCTAATCTTCATATAAACTTAGAATCTCATAGTATCTTACAAATACTGGAAATTACCGAAGTACTCTAATTCGTATAGAGAATATCATACACAAAAATGCCAGAGCAATTTACACAAGTATATAGAAAAGCTCAACAATTACAATTAGGTGGGGGACACTTCATGGCGTTCCCTAAAGTTTGGATTCCATCTAGTCTCGAGCATTTCTTGACATCTTTGAGGGAATGCAAACTAATGATTAATTTAAGGAAAAGAAAAGTCATATGAATTGATTTGCAAATATCTTGTACTATATATATATCTTCACTGCATTAAGGCTAATTGACTTTATTTACTATCTATCAGCCAAGTATTTCAAAAACATGATTCAACTCTTTTTCTAACACAATTACAATCGTCAGTGCGAGTAGTAATTAATATGCATGACGGGTTTCCTGAGCAAAAACCTCACCTTAGAATTATAGACTTTACAAGGTGGAAGATCGTTTGTACATACGGAAAATCATAACTTTCATTGTCTTCAAGGTGACGATTGCCTTTGCATGTTTCTTTGCTGTGAGAACCAGATTTAAATCACCGAAAAGACTCGATTGCTTAACTCAAGTTACCTGTTAAATGAAGGCCAAGCTCCAATATATACGAATCATCACACCATTGCACAGTTCCACGAGATACAACTGGTAGAGAAAGAGTATTAACGTTAACGATAAGTACTTAAGTTCCCAGAACCTGTTTAGTAAACTTTTAGGGGAAGAATGTGACCAATCAATTCGCTACAAATAGTTTACTTCATAGAAAGTGCGGCGTACGGGGTTTTATGCACGAGTTGTTTGTGTCAAAAACCCGAACGAGCGAGGAACGAGCGAGTGAGGGTTTTTGACACAAACAACGAGTGAATAAAACCCCGTACAAAGCACTTTCTATGTCGTAAACTCTTTATTACACATAACATGAGAATTTTCATTAAAATAGTTTTCTGAACGCGAATTAGAAACAAAAACTCACTAACAATAGAACCAAATGCAAATTTAATTTAATTCAATAACAAAGTACGATTTGCACGATTTGCACGATTTGCACGAGATGCACGAGTGATTGGCATGGAAACGCCTTTACGCTATCGCTGATTGGTTATACTTTCACATGTGAAATAGCTGTACGCCATTCTGATTGGCTGTATAGGTCTTTTTCACATGTGAAAATAAAGCGTATAGATTTGTACAAATGAGCTTTATGGAATAAAATTCTCATGTTATGTGTAATAAAAACCTTATCGTCACAAACAGTTCAGCAATATGTCTCAGAATATTTTCCACAGTCCTACACGAGAGATTCTGGGGCCCGTTTCTAGAAGGTCCCGAAACTTTACGGGCCATTAATTTACGGGTGTCACAATTCCCTCTGTATCTCAAGAATGCAGAGGACTTAAGTCGTCAAACTTCACAGCCATTTTGCTTTTTGTTACCTTGAAAAAATGTCAAAATATCGGCTTTTCCAAACAAGCGGTTGACAGTTTCACATATGGCTTTTCGGACCCGAAAAGTTTTCGGGACTTTCGTGAAACGGGCCCCAGCTGGGCTCACTCCCGGCTTCAAGTCGTGTCTTCCAAAACTCAGAGGCCATCCATACTATGTGCCGTCCAACAATATCGATCTAAAAATCTTTCATACTAAATTTAAAAAATCACCTCGTACGCAAAAGAACGACGATGCATCAAAGAATAGATAAACTTTTCTCTGGCCTTGATTCACGCATGTATTTATTAGCAGTAAATCGTTGAAGAAAAAGTTTGAGACGACCCTTAGCACTTAGGTAGTTAGTCCTAGTTTAAGGAAGTCTCAAGCATATTCAGTATACTAATTAGGGAAAGGAAAAGGAAAGGAACTTTATTTAAGTGTCTTGTCTTAGAAGACAAGACACTTAAATAAAGCACTAATTGGGAACACTTTAAACTGAAATCAACAAATAAACACAATCAGCAAAATCAAGCGTTGGTTTTTGAGGAGAAGAGAAAACCAGATTACCCGGAGAAAAAAAGTCTCGGAGCAGAGTAGAGAACCAACAAACTCACACGCTTATGACACCGATTCTGGGAACCGAACCCAGGCCATATTGGTAGGAAGCGAGTGCTCTCACCACCAGCAGTCGCCAGCCCTGCACCCCTGCACAGAGAGAAGTGAGTATTATTATTATTATTTTGATATTCAAATTTACCAACCACGGAACAAAAGAAGTCATTGTTTCAACGATAACAATGGGTGAAGTCACGAGAAACATCGCTATTTTTAACTTAGGTAAGTTGATCGTGCGGTACTTTGAAATAGAAATTCCAACTACTACTGGGTTTCAAAAATAGCACTGTAATACAAATCTGCAAACTACGTATTACATATTGACTGTCTGGTTGGCACTTAGCGATAGCTACTACTAGTCTATTTGGAATCCTTTGTTGCATAAATTAGCTCGGTTCAGTCAATTGAGAAAAAACTGATCCATCAACCTGCAGCTAGGCTAGGATATGGGCACATATTTGTCGTATCGCCTTGCAATTTACGATTTCAACTTTTTGCTCGTCTGTCAATCAAACAGCGAAGATGTTGTTGACGTCACCTATTCGGTCATTAATGTGCAAACCAAGAGCCTGATTCACTGTCGAAACAAAGGGTCTTTTGTCCATGTGGTTGGCACATTTGAATAACAAAAGCAATGTTTGTAAATAGATATCTTCCCTTTTGATAATAAGTGATTTAATGAGTCATCAGTATACGAGTCCTCCTGATACTTGTACACCTGACTGCGGATCACTTAATCTCTTAGATAAGGATATGATTACTAGCAGGATCAAACAGGGAACGATCATCAGAGTGTCACTTCAATGTAGTGTATATTACCTTTATCGAGACCTTTTTTAGTATTACAAATATGACGAAAGTTAATATATATGAAAGCCATACCTATTTGAACTGCGGAGAGATGAATCAAGTTAAGATGCTGATCATCGCAGTTATTTAGTTAACGTTACTTGAGCAATAACGGAAGGAAAGCCTCAAAAATTCAGACTTTCCTTTCGTTACTGTTCAAGTAACGTTAATTAATAACTGCGATGATCAGCATCTTAACTTGACTTTTATTACAATTACAATCATTATACTATAGTTCCAATTACAATCAATTATAAAGAACGCAATCAATTACGATGTCCTCCTCTGCCCGTAAACAACAGAGCTAATCGAGGCTGTCAGGGGAATACATAAAATCACTTTAACTTGGACTAAAACAAACAACCTATTGTAGGTCACACAGGATATACAAATAACTCTTTTAGGGCTCCCGTACGGGGATCTTCCGACCTAATTTTCAATGTTCAACTAATCGATACTAGTCTACAATACCTTACAATAAATAATACCCTACAGAGGTAAAAAACCTATCCATAATATATGAAATGATTAATTAACTAATCAGTCACTACTGAGATGACTTCTCAGACTACGTTTAAAAACACTCAAACTATAGAGATTGCGCAACTCTCGTGGCAACGAATTCCAGTTGTCTGCGCCGCGATACTGGAACGACTTTTGGGCAAGCGCTGAGCGGCACTTAGGAATATTATGATCGTTTGTGTCCTTATTGTTATAGCTATGAACATGGGACCTCTTCTGAAAGTCAAACATATTTACCAAATAGCTACTGTATGTGCCTGATTATTCATAGATTCGAATATCTGAACGGCCTCTCGAAATCTAAAAGCCTCTTGTACTGAAAGCAGCTTCAACTCTTTGAGAGTAGGTGTTATGTGTTCATATTTCTTCTTCCCGGATAACAAACGGGTTGCAAAGTTCTGAACATGTTGAAGTTTAGAAATGTTAGATTTACTAGTACCTGACCATAAGGGTGAACAATAAAATAACTTAGTAAAAACGAGAGTTTATAACAATCAAAAGAATAGATTTATCAAACAGATGACGAATTCTGCTGATTATTTCTAGTTTTCCTATCTGTATCACTTCACTTGCCAAAGTGCTGGTGTGCTCATGAAAGCCGGGACCAAGGTCTTTCACTGAGTGAACAACAGGTAGTTCATTTCCTTAAAATGTTAAAGGCGGGATAGATGTTTGCGCCAGCATTTTTTTGGAGCCAAGCGCAGGAGTCAGTTTTCGCAGCACCACGAAGCAAATCGAACGGATTCATATCCTGTCGAAGGTCTTCAAGTCCTCTATGAACATCCTCTTTAGAAAGTGAGATGTAAAGCTTTGAATCGGCTACATAAGATTCGACGCTACAAATGTGGCAGACTGAAGGTAAGTCATTGATGTACAGGTTGGAAAGCAAGGGCCCAAGTATTGACCCCTGTGGTACACCACGCCTAACCGTAAGAAAACTCGAGAGGGAGCAATGGATTTGCACGCGTTTAGTTTTGCCAGACAGGTAACTTTGAAAACTAGTCAAAGTTGAATACGACACACTGAGGTTCCGTAGTTTCGCAAACAGTATCTGATGATCAATACTGTCAAAGCCCTTGCTATAAGGTCCAACATCAGCACAGCGGTCACATTTCCCTCATCAATTGCCTTATATAGATGACTGGTGAAAAGTATCCCTAACGTTTGAGTTGAATGGCTTTTGCTAATACCGCTCTGGGCCCGGTTGTTCAAAAACCGATTAATGTTAATCCCAGATTAAAAATTTACCAAGGAATTTATTTCTCTACTCCCAAATGCTGTTCAACGCTGATATTCGGCAAATTAGAGGAAGTCAATCTTGAAAAACAAAAATAAGCAAAATAAGCAAAATAAACTTTCACCAAAAAGTTGAAAAAATGAAACCAAAGTTTAAGTAATCCTGGATTAAGTTAATCGGCTTTGGAACAACCGGGCCCTCATGACTTGAGAGCATGTTGTTGGTTGTTAGAAACTCCACAAACTGTTCATACGCTAATTGTTCCAGAGAGGATGGGGCGTTTATTACTAAGAACCTCATGGTCTCCCTCCTTTGGATGCGCAACCACTTCTTCTTGTCCTTTGGAAAACATGCGCTCGAGAAGGATGTGTTAAACAGGTCCGTGACCACAGGTAGAATCGACGGGTTATTCTTTCATTTTACGCTTACGCGAAATACATATAACTTTCCTTTATATAAAGATAGTAGATTATACCACTCTCACAGTTATATCTATTTCGCGTAAGCGTAACATGAAAAACAACCAAACGACGTGAGACACGCCTTTTAAAAACTCTCATGCCGACCTTAGGAAAAAATAGGGACAAAAAAAAAACGAAGTCACAAATTTCAAACTAATACGCCATTAACACCAACAAGACATGTTTAATTAACCTGGGCTTAACAAAATGAAAATAAGTCACAGAAAAATGTAGAACTGGCTTTTACATGAGATTCAGGTAAGTTTCAATTCATTGTTTGATCTGTGCTTAATTTGTAGTCGACAAAAAAAGTTAAAAAGAAGACATTTTAAAACCGTGTTTAACTAAACGTCTTCAAAACATGTAGATAAATGTAACTTCATACCCGGCCGGATACACATTCGAATAAAACTCATTTAAAACACTTGCAAAGTTTCCAACGGCAAAACTTCACATACAAGAATTAGATAGCAAGAGATTTTAGGATGAAACGTACATTTTAAAATACAACTTTATTTACTCAAGGCACCAAACAAAGACCCTGACTGATAAAAAAAAACATTTATCCACAGTTCTAATCGTAAATATATTGACTTTCGTCGCCAATCGACAGCAATGTAAACAGTAAAAAACACTGTAACATACTCAATGCGAGCAACGTTGTGTGTGCTGTTGCACCTTTCGTCTGCTAAAAGTCTCCTATAGTTACTGAAAAGGTCACGGTAACCAAGTTTGAGAATTGATGCTCATCAACTACAAATCGAGAAAAACTGTACAGCTCTGCCAGTCTGACACAGTTAAGAATATATACAAGTTTCACAAAGTTCACTTGTGTTTGTCCTGAAAATGCAGGAAACCTTGTCCAATGGTCAGCCCTTGTTTCTTCAGCTCACAAGACTCAATCAACAATCACTCCTGAAGCTCGCGCCTGCGGGTAAACAAATTAATCAACTGATCGATCAATCCTTTATTGTATTTCAATTAATCAAACTAGCCAGATTTACAGAAGGTCACGTTTTAAGAATAGAGTTTGGAGTGCAATAGAAAACTTAAGCCTAATAGATTTCTGCCTATTGCTTTTGTTTTCAGCGAGCGCATGCGCCAATGAGAGACGTAGAATCGCGTTGGCGGTCAACGGCAAACGTCAAGCTAAAATCAACGTTTTGCTAAAATCAAAGAAACCTGTTTGATTTCGCGCAACGTTTTGCCTGTTACCTAAAGGTATCCAACAACTTCTCAAGAAAAGGAGCAAAGTTGAAACATGAAATTATTATGCTTTTCTACCGCT
>NW_027179797.1:0-12500 GCF_036669935.1 Montipora foliosa
TCTTCGAAGTGTTGAAACTGGTCTGAACCACCTTAAATGTAGTTTTATGAACAGCGAAGTCGGGAAATAGAATTGCCACCCACAGGAAAATAGAAAATCGTAAACTTTAATGTACTTCATGTCGAAGGCTTTTAAACTTTTGACTCGTTTTTGATTGAATTTGAACACTTCTAATGGAATTCTTTTGCTTGTACGTTTTGTTTTCCCGTTTCAGACCACGTGATTTTCCCAAGGAGATTTTAACTTTCGTTTTTTCATAAATTATCCATACATATGCACGTGCATAAGACAACATTTGAAAGAAACTTTTCCCTGGAGTAACATCACCTGGTCTGAAATGCGAAAACAAAATGTACAAGCAAAAGAGGTCCATTGGTGTTTTTGTAAGCAATCTTCCTGGAATGGTGCTTACGGGCTTTTTGAGGTTCATGCCTTCTCAACACTGTACAATTGGCCAACGTTATTTTCGATAATATTTTATCTCGAATTCTAGTTGAAGTTCAGTGAATTAAATTAAATTAAGCTGTTTGGTCGAGTGTTCTCTGAAAGCTTCGCGATGCCGCCGAGTCATGCGACAAAACACGTCACTACCAATCTTGACATGAATTTTTATTTATTTTTCTTTATAGTAAATAAGGTGATCAAGACGCAACAAAAGAACCATCTTTCTGCAGAGATTGTGACTAAAAGCCGACAGAAGAGGCAGACATACCTAAACAAAACAATACAGGTATCTAAAACATGATGAGTAAAACTGATTACAACCTTGACGAGATAGATGCTGCTAGGTCTTTTTCCGTAGGCACAAATATTTTACTGTCATAATCTTTTGAAAATTTTTTTCTTGTTTTTAAATTTGCTCTTATAATGGTGTAGTGAATGACTCCACATATCTGCTTCATGGAAACTTGGTAAAACCTACTGGATTTGCAACCTACAGTTGTAGCTTCCAGGTTTTTCTCCTCTTCCTATCACACAGGGTCGGAAAGTGAAAGAACGTGGAAACCATGCAGGCTGAACCCATCATCGGCCCAACGATCTCTTCTTTTAACTGACGATTATCGTCAATTCCTAATTTGCTTTGAATTTACTGTTATCGTCAATTTAGGACCCTGTGTCCCAGTTCTTGTGGTAACAGAGGAAAATAAGGAAAGTAAAAATCATATAATCTGTGAATTGGATTTGAACCCGGAGTTTCTACTCCATAGGAATGTACTGCTTCTTTCCGCTTCACCACTGAAGATCAAGGCACCGCGCATCCAAAAAAAAAGGGTTTATTTAAGTCTCTCATAGAGTATCGCTGCTGAATAGTGATTAGGCCTTAGCTAGATTAGTTAGGCCTGAGCTTTGATTAAACTTTTTTTAGCCTTGTCGGGAAGTTTGGTAACCGACCTTGTTGCCGAGCGGTAATGGTGCCGTGGTGGTGGTCAAGTGGTAAGGTGACTGGTCAACATTAGGGCCGATTTACACGGTACGATTTTTGTCGCATGCAACAACGGCTTACGACAGGCCCACGACATGATTTACGATTGTTGTGTACGTTAGAAAAAATGTCGTAGCATTTAAAACATGTTTTAAAACGCTGCGACAATCGTAAGTCATGTCGTAGGCCTGTCGTGAGCTTGCCGCATGCGACAAAATCGTACCGTGTTATTAGGGCCGATTTACACGGTACGATTTTTTGTCGCATGCGACAAGCTCACTACAGGCCTACGACATGAACTTAAAACATGTTTTAAAATGCTACGACATTTTTCTGACGTGCACAACAATCGTAACTCATGTCGTGGGCCTGTCGTAAGCAGTTGTCACATGCGACAAAAATCTTACCGTGTAAATCGGCCCTTTTTAGGGAGCTTTAGCAACGACAACGGCGACGGCAACGCGAACGTCACAAATTTGCATATTTAAGGACAAAAACAATAGCTTTGCACGCTCTGCACGTGCGTTTTTCATTTTTGTCCATTTCTTTGCTGTCGTCAGCAAAACAACAACGTGAAATAGCCAAATTTGAGGTTTTATGAAAAACGTCAGCACTTGAGGATTAAATTTGCATTTTCTCCCCTAAATTAAGCGTTACTCGTATCGGTTTCATTATTGAGGGACTACCACACCATTGCAGGCACGGCGAAGCCGCCAATTTCAAGCAAAAAAATAAAACTTTTAAAACGGTTTTTACGGTTGATCCACGTTTATTTTTTTGATATCTCGCCGAGAATGCTAAAAGTAGCATTTCCGAGCTTCAAGATTTCAAAATTTTCTGGCGGAAACCCCCTACAAGTTGGCGTCTCCGGCGCTTGCTTTTTTAGCTCCCCCAATACAAAATACGTTCCGCCGTCCCTGCATTGTCATGCCAAAAAGCTTGGAATAATCGCGAAGTGATTACGCACTCGTTGCCGTTCCAGTCGTCGTTGCTAAAGCTCCCTATTCCTAGATGTAGGTAAGGTTCGACTCCTGTGTCCATGCCTTTGGGTTTACTTTTAAAATATATATGACCATTTCCCATAATCCATATCAAGCATTAAGTCTTCTAAATTAACGATAATAGTAAATTCAGAGCAAATTAAGAATTAACGATAATCGTTAATCGTTAATTCAGGATTAAAGAATGGGCTGCATCCGGCCAACTTTAAGCAATAGAGCTCTTTTATAGTGGCGGCCAAATAAAATATTTTTTTGTTTTAATGCTAATAAGCCTTTCTAGCCTCGTTACGACCGGCAAATTTCAAAAGAATTTCTGTTTCAAAATGAGGGCATAAAGAATGTAAAAGTGGTCTATTTGATCGCCACACAGAAATTGGTAACAACAAACACCTTATTCCAAAATGGCCGCCCTTTTTAGTATTCAAAAGAATATTTAACCTTGAACGAGGCCATAAGGGTCAATTTGCATGGAAACAATGGAATACTAAAATTGCGGCCATTTTGGAATAAGGCGTATGATTCTCGGGGTGGGATTTGTGGAGAGTGGCGGGGGTGGGTAAGATGCTTGATGTGAGGATGCTTGCGTCCAGTAAATGTTGAATGAGTAAGTGCTCAAACGGATTCAAACTCAACAAAGTTTTCAGCAAACGGGGCATATGCAGGTTGTAGAAATTGCCGAAGCCGTCCAGCCTATATGCATTTACAGTCAGTAGTAATAAGCGCAGCACCTGCAGTGCCAAACATTAATTAGAGACCATAAGCAACGCCAACGAAAAAGTCGTCTCGAAATATCTCTCATCTTTTAATAAGACAAACGTTGGTTATGAAATTGGAACGAACATTTATCCCTACAAACGTGTTTTCTTTCTCTACCTTGGCCATTTGTAGTTCTGCAAGAAAGATCTCACGTTTTGTTCGCAGGGGGCTGTGAACAAGTTTTGGGAGTTTTCATTGCCCGTTTTGTTGTTCTCTATTTAGTAATTATAAAACGCTGCGGTGCTAAGTTGAGTAAAGACGCTTTGTAAAAACACTCAATTGATAAAACTCTTTCGAAAGTATCGAAACTCGTCACTTTTAGGACGATCACAAGTATTACAGTTCACTCTTTTATCAAGACGTGGGACACCTATGGACAGACCTCAGAAAAAGAGCTGGAAGCGTTCGAGATGATCATCTTTCGTCAAACAATCGTGCAATTGGGGTGGTCAAACTGCCTTTCAAGTTTCCATTCTACGGTCACTATGTGACAAATGCAACTCTTACCACTGGAGGTAAGATATTACGTGTAGTAAAGCCATGTATGAAAACCTTCCTGTCTGCATTGAACAATTGCAACTGCAAAAGTTTATGTATGTACAGATTTATACCAGTACCTTCTTATCAAGAAATGTCACTTTCAAAAGCCAATTAACGCTAATCCCAGATTAAAAATTAACCAAGGAGTTTATTTCTTTACTCCCAAATGCTGTTTAACGCTGATATACGGCAAAACTTTACATTAGAAGAAGTCAATCTTGAAAAACAAGAATAAGCAAAAGAAACTTTCACCAAAAGTTGAAAACATGAAACAAAAGCTTACGCCAATCCTGGATTAAGTTAATAGGATTTCGAACAACCGGGCCCTGGGCTATAATAACCGAGCTAGCCGCGGCAAATTTTTTACACGATTTGAGATGAGATTTGTTTCTGCAGGTTTTATTAATCTGGGTATATCAAAAAGCCGTCAAGTGGCAAAGTTTCAGTATGTTGCCCCACTGATGGCACACTTTAACCCTTCACTTAACATCACAAGCACAGTTCATCATTTTACCGACGGTAAGAGAAAAAGCAATGTTTGCATTTGAGTTTACTACACATAGTGCCTAGCAAAAAAATCACGCGCATCTTTTACAACAGATGTGAAGTATAAACAAAATCGACCAAATCGTGTCTTGTATGCGTGTTAGCGTAGGTGTTTGCCCGTGCTTGAACAAGTTGCATGACTGTTTCGAATTCTGACTGGTTCATTCCGATTTTGCATCGAAGCTTTTGCCAGGAAGTAGGTCACTATCATCAATTATTTTGGTATTGATTTTGTGGCTCTCGATCACAAATAGCCCTGATAGCAGCAATAGCAGGGAGGGGAGGTCATATCTCATGCCAAATTCGTCTTCTCGTGACACGTCATAAGTTACGGTCGCTTTTTCTTTCCATTCTGCCTAACGCCAAGTACGAGGGCTACAAATCGACTGGAAAAAATAAAGTGGCGTAATATACATTACGGCACAATAAAACGAGGTTATTGAGATATTTTTATATCTGATCTTTGCAAGAAGCATCAAAAACAGACTTTCGTTCATTAGTGGGCCGCCGAACTGCCCGAACATTGCCCGATGAATGAATTGGCGAATCATGACGCGCTTACTATCTGAGACGAAACAAACACGTTTCGTCACCAATCTTTCATCGCAAAACAATAGGCCATTTTACAGTTGTCTGCTCAGCGACCTAGCCTATGAATGGTTGCGAGGCTGCCGGTGACCTTGCATTGATACAGCCCCCGCTGCTTTTATCATGTAAATTGTGTTGTTGTAATTCTAATTAGTTTATATTAATATTACAAAAGCATGAAGGTTTGTATCAAAACAGAGTAAACCGGCAGCCTCACTTCCATTCTTAGGCTAGGTAACTTAGCTACAACTGTAAAATGGTTTATTAGCAACATTTTTAACGCAATAAAAAAGACTTCAAAAAATGATGTTTGCCCTATTTTAACTTGATTGAGATCAAAAATCCGGCCCAAGGGAGTCGACTGATGCGAATGGCTTTGATTTTATAATGTCCAGTCCTCACTTCACCATGCAATAATTATGGTTTGCACGGGATAGCAAAAAAGAAAAGTACCAAGATAGTCAAAAGCACGTGCCAGCACGTGCGACCACGTGTAGAGGCAGAGGGCATGTTTTTGCAGATAAAATTGCACTCTTTGGCTGCGTTGCAGTTATCTTTGTCATTTTTGACCGGTAATAGTATAAAGAAAGAATAGTACTGATGATCTCTTTGTTTGTTGCAACTTAGGGAATGAATTCATTATTCAGTGGTCAAACGTAATCCTTGATAACGATCCTGAAGGTAAGGAATTCTTCATTTTCAGTCAGCATGGATAGTGATATTTACTGCACAATTAAATTTCTTTTTTCTTTATTCGTCAAAATTTATTCTCTTTTCAGCGGGCAGCTTTACGTTTCAATGTGTGTTGAACAAGACTGGTGAAATTAAGTTTATCTATCACAAGATCCCGTTTCCAGTGCACAACATTTCAGTTGAAGGTCATCCAGTTGCCATTGGCATTTCGGATGCTTATTACGTCGACACGCTCAAACACTACTACGGCATTTGTAAGTAGAGCGGCAAATAACGCGAGTTGAGTCAATTAAAGACGAAGCAATCGAACGGAAAAACGATAATAGCCTCCTTTGAACGACAGAGGAACAAATGTCTCAGGCAACAAGAACAGCTAAAACAACTTTTGGGAGCAAAAGACATACCGTGAACGTGTCCGGAAACTAATGACAATTACCACTGCATTTTTGGGAGGCTATTGTAACTCTCGTTGAGCTTCATTTATTCAGTGAAAGCTTTACTGTAAATTTGCAAGATCAGTATTATCACTTTGATTCATTTCTATCTTTTTTGCAGGGCAATTATTTCGCACATTCTATACTTACGACGCGGTGCACATCAACCAAAGCTGGATTATGAATAACGCTGCTGTCATATTTCGCCCAAAAGCCAGTAAGACAGACAAAAATATACTATTTCCAACCTTAGTTTACAAACTTACTATTCTATTAGTTTAATAACTCTTTTGGTTTAGAGAAGGTAACAGATGTAACCGTTTTCAATGTTATTAATTCGTTGAAATTATTTGCTGTTTCTTTGTTTAAAATTAAATCTTTCCATGCAGGTTGCATCACAGCAGGGACATGTGGAGAATGTGCTCAGAGAAGAGAATCCACTGAATTTAATTGCACATGGTGCCAAAAGATTAACAGGTTATTGATAATTCAATTTTTTCCGGTAATTCTGCTTATGAGCCTGTTATGCGCCGATCAACTCGAAAATTCAACATCCCCTGGGAATTTGAACTTTTGAAGATTGGATTGTTCAAATTCCCGCCCCATCGGGCCAAAATGGTGTTCAAATGCCCTACCCTATCGTGGGTTTGTCTGTCATACCCTACTAAAGAACAATCGTCGGCTCCTGTCGTCTTTAATAAAGACATTTTTTGTAAGCCAATCGTTCACAAATGCTATATGTCTTCCTTTAAACTCTTTCATCTCGTCCAAACACGTGTTTTATAGCTATTAGCGACTTCGGCGCCCGAAAAAAAAAGCATTTGAAACCTGACACTTCCGGTTCAGTTTTCCCCACCCCACGCAGGCAAAGGTCCACACCTTTAGTTGTCCTGCTAGACACATATTCCAGCACTGCGGGGAGGTAGAGCGCAAACAGAGTCGGCTACCCCGCAATCTCGTACCCAGAGTCCTCGGGCTTTTTGGCCAGCGGGTGAGCGCCCGGAGAGACTCTGGGATAATCGACTCCATTTTCCCAGAAAACGTGGGTTCCGGTCTTATGACGTATGTTTGAGTTTAACCGGAAACAGACTAAGAGAAAACCGTAAACAGTAGAAATGGCGGGTTGAAAGTGTTCGAGAAACAAGAATTTTAGCCTTACACACAAAGAAAGTGGAGAAATGATCATTGGCTTGCTGTAAGAGCAAGTGAAGATGAAACCTCTGACGCTTTCGGAAAGTGTATTTTTAGTGTTTCAGCGTACATTCCATCGTTCAGAATGCCATCGTGCAAGCCGGCACGATCGACAAATTTTTGTGGAAACGACACAAATGTCCTCTTCTACTACGATTTGATGTTTCCGTAATTCTGAATGGCTTCGACAAGACCTTATTCCACGGATTTCTCCTCAAAGAGACTGATATAATGTTTTCCCACGGTACTTTTGCAACAGCAACAGTAATCACTTTTGAGCAGCGTGGGAAAATTCCCGTACATTATAAGACATAATTCAAACCTCGTGGTTTTTTATTTCTGTGATTTATGTATTTCTGAGGTAGAAAAACACAAACAGCACTGAAACTTGTTTTAGATTTTGAATCTCCCTTCAAATTCTGGGGCTTCCGAATTACTTACCGACTTCCTGTCGGACTGCCATTGTTACGCAAGCGGCCAATCAAAAATATAGTTCAAGTCGATTATCCCAGAGTCTCTACGGGCGCTCACCCGCTTACCAAGAAGCCCGAGGACTCTGGGTACGAGATTGGCTACCCCGTTCTTAAATGCACCCGTATAGTCAAGGGTTCAAAGTGTTTACTAGTAATGCACCGATCAAATCGAAACTTCAACACCCCCCCCCCCCCCCCCGGAAAACACCGGCCTTACGACAATCTTCTGTGCCCGGGGAGTGGGGAATTTGCATCCGAAGCCGACCAGATGATGGCCTCTTCAACCTTGCCAGGCTGCGTGCTACGTCAAAGACAACAGTGATCTGCGTGATGGGGCTGCTTTATGCAGACGACTCAGCTCTGGTAGCTACAAGCCAGCAGGACATACAGGAGATTACCGATCTGTTCGTTGAGGCTGCAACTTGCTTTGGACTGCGAATAAATGCAACCAAAACTGAGCTCCTTTACCAACCGCCACCACTGCAGCAAGAGCACGAGCAACCTCTGGTGGAAGTAAATGGAGAGGCTTTGAAGAATACTGACGCTAAGATCAAAGTCTACAACACTGCAGTGCTACCATCACTTCGATATTCCACCGAAACTTTGATCCTCTACCCTAGGCACATCAAGCAGCTGACCCGAGTCCAACTCCGTCATCTACGGCAGATCATGAATATCAAATGGAAAGACAGAATTCCAGACGTGACGGTCCAGCAGCGAGGAGCTGCGAGTGTGGAAGCCTTGATTGTATGACTGATGATCGCCTGCCCAAGCAAGTTATTCCCCATTCGCTCTGACGAAGGGCTAACGCTCGAAACGTCAGCTTTTAGAATCTCTGTACGGTGGCCAATTTACATTATCAACTCCGTTGATAAAACCAAATTTTTGTATACTACTTCCCCACCGACGCAGCACCACAGTTTCTTTAGAAACTACCCCTTCATCCCCAAGCAAGTGTTTGACAGTACGTCTAGTGGGTGGCAAGCGGAAGCGTGGTGGTCAGAAACTGTGGTTTAAGGATGTGCTGAGAGTTGAAGAGAAGCGAGCAGCCGACTATCTGTCTGCTCATGCTCGGTGCGACTCAGTTCCTAGTGCCAGTAACTTCAGCAGTGAGAAATGTAAAAGGTTATGTAGATCAGAGCCGGTCTGGCAGCTCACCTACGAGCATGCAAGAACAAACCAACATGACTTACTCACAATGTCTCCTCTATTGTGTCTACATCGAAAGATAACGATGATGATGATGATGTTTCAGACAGGGTTCTCCTTTTCCCTGTATTTTTAAAGCCGTACGCTTTGGGCGTATATCCTCCCTGAAAGCGGCATTTTACCTAACCTGCGTTTTCTTTTGAGAGGAATTGTGTTCTTGCGGAAATTTTTTTTGTGTTTTCTCTCCACCTCTGAATATTCTGACTCCGCCCCTGCAAAAGTGTAACCCTTCAAATGAAAGTTACTGGATAGTACTTTCGTGTGGTGTTGTTTATTATGCCATGGAAAGTGGTGTTTTCCTTTCAGTGGTGGTGTTCTTTAATGCCTCACAAGTTGCGAGTTTCCTACTTAGTGCCCAGTCTCTCTCTTGACCCCTTGATGACTGTACTGCCTTATGAGATATTTTTTACTTGTCATCTTTTCTTCTTTAATTAATTCTAACTTGTGTTTCTCTTTTCTTTGTTTTCAAAGATGTTCAGATGGATTTGACCGTCACCGGCCAGAATGGCTTTCCTCGGGTTGCATTTCATCAGTAACATATCAAGTAATTTTTTAAACTTTTTGTTGTGATGGAAAGAACAGTGAAAAGTTCACACCAACACGCATATCTGTCTGAGATTGCGACAAGAAGGATTTTTGTTACACTGCAAAGTAGTTGTCTTTATAGGGTGCAAAGTGCCAAGTGCAATTATTATTATTTTTTTGCATTTCATTATTTTTTTAAACAAATGCAAATGAAATTATGCTCGGAAATGAACGCAATAGGCCATTTCCGAGTTCATGTCTGCCTCCTCTTCAAAGCGAGTCTAAGTGCGAGTCTAAGTTTTTCTTACGAAAACAGGCCTTTTTTGATATATTAAAATTCACCTTGATAGTGAGGCAGTGAGGACAAAGACAAAGGAAAGTGGATGACATGTGAATATTTTTCACATTTATTCCAAAGTGTTTCTATTGTTTTTGTCCTCTTCCTCACTGTCAAGCTGAATATTTGATATTTCGAAAATGGCTTATTAGTTTTCATTCATATGTAAAGTAGAACTGATTACCATCACAAAACCTTCGCACTTAGACTCGCTTTGAAGAGGAGGCAGACATGCAACATCCAACACGAAGTGTCTCATTCAGAGTCTCAGCATTTGCTATCTATTTCCAACAATAAGATAAAGGTAAACCTTAGCGTTATTTTTGGGTCAGGGTAAATGCAGCAGTTTACTCTTAATTGAGGAGCAGCATTTAGAGACACTTTTTGACGTTGATTTTTCTGTATTCCGAGACACGAGTGACGTTGAAGTTGGGAAGAATGACAAGGGGACACTTCGTGACGCTTATTGAAATCCTCGTGTATCTAATCACGTGCTTTTCTGGACATATCTGGCCTGGAAAAGGCAAAAGATTGACTAGAGAGGAATGGATTGGCTGGATTTCTACCGGACCCTTTGATCTATTATCTTTTCCTTGTATTTGAAGGTGGAAAGGTGTTTCAGCCAAGGAAGCCAGATAGTGAGTGAAGGAAAGCAAGACCTGGAGCCATGGATGATAGCTGTTATCTGCGCAGGCGCAGTGCTCCTGTTTGCTTGTATAGCGTGGCTGGTGTATGCCTTTACTCATCCCAATTCTAGATCCGGATTGTGCCTTATTCAGGTCTGTAAATAGAGCTCCTGTCTGCGTTTCTGTCGGAAACGTATACAAAGGAGCCTACAACTCCAATACTTGGGATTTTCACAAATGAAGCTATTTTTAGACGAGTGTTCTTTTTAATAAGAATCGACCATTGCTGAATTCTCACAGCTGGACTGGATCTAGCATGAAATGGAGGCCAATGCGGGCAAATTAATTTGCATTTGAAAAAATTTGCCCGCCTTAGCCTCCATTTCATGCTAGATCCAGTCCAGCCTTGAGAATTCGAAAATGGTCTATAAACCAGTGCGGATAAAATCAAGCATATATTAAAAATACAAAAGATTTTGAAAGCAAATCTCTGCAAACAATTTCCATAACAAAAGATGCTTGTTTTTATCCCGACGCGCGCACATATTTTTTTGGAACTCTGAACTGGCTTATTGGCTTGCACGAGAGATCATTCTCAATCCCATAGGTAAAAGACCTAATCGGCTAACTCAATGTTGTACCCAATTCAAATCTTCCGGGATTAAGATTCTTTGTTTATTGTATTTGCATGATAATGTAGCATTCATATTTAAATGATATGGAAATACCTGGAACAAAACGTTTTATTCCCAAAGGGTTTGAATTGGGTACAACATTGAGTTAGCCGATTAGGTCTATAACCTCTCATGCAAGACTGGTGAGTAGCTGAAAAGGTCTGCTTTCGCGAGAAAATTTGTCTAAAAAAAAAGGGCAGTCTTCCACAAATGCAATAAACCCGTACGCTCCTAATCACGGGCTCCTGTATGTGTACGATCTCTTGTAGCGTCTCTACTTTCTCGATCGCTTTGCGTATTCCCCACATGAATAACACCAGTATATAATTCGAAATCTCTTCTACCCCCAAAAATTTGCATAGGCATTGTTTTCGATTTCTCTTGGGACATCTTCATGTCCCAGGAGAAATTGCAAACAATGATTATGCTTTTTGTAAAAGAGTTGTATTATGGGATTTGTGCAGGTTGTAAATATATTAAAACTTTGGAGCACCTGCGTGGAGCCACGCCTGAAGACACGCGCGGCAAACACTTAACATTTCCTCGCGTGCAACAGTTAAGTTATGCAAACTGAACCTGAAAATTGGCCACTGTACAGCTGTGAGCAGAGTCACTCAGCAGTAAGTCTGCAACATTTGGTAATGGCTGTAAACAACAGACAGCAGTGGACAAGATTGACTGTTATAGTCTTTGCTCAGAATAGGGAGAACATCTGCTTACAAACACTCTCTTTGGTCCGTCGAATGGACCAACCATTCACTGAAACAAATAACCCTCTCTTCCGGCAGCCAATAAGTCATTGGTTGGTACATTTAACAAGAAAAGGTGACGAAAGTAGAGAGAATCGCAAGGAGAAGTGTAGATGAACTTAACTTTGTTTTAAGACCTTTTAAATATCCGTTGTGTGGACTTTAGGCCTTACAACAAACATTCCCGACATTAAACCAACATAATTGCGCTAAGTGGGGCAGCGCAATTCTCCTTTTAGCAGAAAAGGTGACCCTTCAATTTCGCTTTTATTTATTAGCCGGGTCATAGAGTACAAGACTATACAATCGCGCCCATACAGTGTAATTCACTGACTAAAGATGAATTTTTCTCTCTTTAATTTATCACAGCACGGCAGAAAGAACTCAGAAAACTACGACGACATTGGTCCGACAAACTCCTCGGTGTTTAATAAAGTTCTCACTTGACAAACCCAAACTATCTGGTATTTTTGTAAAGTTATTACCGATTACCCATAATTCTAATTTTGTCGTGTTGTTTGGTAACCGACCTTTTTGCACAGTTAATTACGTTTCTTTGTGAATGATTAT
Organism: Montipora foliosa; assembly: GCF_036669935.1. NCBI lineage: Eukaryota > Metazoa > Cnidaria > Anthozoa > Scleractinia > Acroporidae > Montipora > Montipora foliosa. The sequence continues at coordinate 12,336 of NW_027179797.1, forward strand.
TCACGTTTCAACGAGGTTAGGGAGAACAACATCACATATTGTTTCCGTAGCTAGTGCGGCCAAGTGGTTTGGCCAGGGACATTTAATACAAAGTTAAGTTATTCAGCTCGAGTCGTTTAACGTTAAATTCGTGACCCTCAAAATTACAATTCTCAGCGTCGTGCA
>NW_027179797.1:15000-42500 GCF_036669935.1 Montipora foliosa
ATAAGCCGGAGGTCCCGTCTCACAACCCTTCAATGTTCATAATCCTGTGGGACGTAAAAGAACCCGCACACTTGTCGTAAAGAGTAGGGCATGTAGTTCCCGGTGTTGTGGTCTGGTCTTTCTGGTCTGGATAGGGTAGCGTGGAGCACCTCGCATAGGACCTCGAGTCCTGTTCGTGCTCCTTCCCTCTGGGCAGGTTTGCCCAGTAGAAGAGACAAACCAGATGTCTCGTAAAACCAAACGGAACAACGTTAATAAAACTTCGAAGACGTTTCGACCAAACAACTCCGGCCCTCATCGGTTTTTAAAAAAAGCAACTGATTGAAGGATTTCTAACGGTTCACAATTCTGCGCGTGCTAAACCAGCAAAAACATACCGAACGACCGCTGCGCGTGATTACGCGAGGGAATTGCAAACATCCGGGATGTCAATACGTTCGTTTCCTGCGTTGCTGTCTCTTTCTGAGAATACCAGGCCTCGAGAAAAAGTCTCTCGTGAAAATTACGAGCTTTGTCTACAATGGACAAACTGGCTGGCGTGTTGTACAACTTTGGAATTGTTGTCTCGAACCCGAAGCGCCCTTGCATGTTCTTTTAACCTTGTTTCCAAGGCTCTGTCTGTCTGTCCATAGTACACGAAGTTGCAATCAACGCAGCCGACCTTGTAAACAACACCTCTGTACTGCAAGGCAAAACGTTTATCCTTTGGTCTCGAGAAACATGTGCGCAAAACATTTAAAGGTTTGTAACCCACTTTAAGGCCGTTTTTGCGTAGTACTCGCGAAATTCTCTCAGAGACGCCTCTGACATATGGAAGGACAACAAAATTTGACGTTGACGGTGCGCTAGCGCTGGAAGTGTCGTTTGTACTTGAATCGCGGCGGAGGGAGTTGTGGTAGGACTTGCAACTCCGGGTAAAACGCAGAGGGTAGTTGTTATCCGTTAGCACTTTGATGACGTGTCTCCTCTCTCTAGATCGCTCCGCATTTGTTGATGGAATTTCTTGGGCCCTGTGAAGAAGTGTATTAACGACTGACCTCTTGTGCTGCGATGGGTGGTGAGACTTGTAATCGAGGTACTTATCTGTGTGTTGGTTTTCTGTACACGCTAACCTGTGTGCGACCACGTACAACGCATGGTTGTTGTCGCGTCTAAGAAGGAGATCCTGTTATCCTACTCAACCTCCTTGGTGAACTGTATGCTTAATTTAGGTTAACGGAATTCAGATGATCGTGAAACTCTTGTACGTAATCTTTCTTAAGACACGGATGGCTGTCGTCCACGTAACTGTACCACTATCGTGGTGGTGTACTATGGACAGACAGATTAAAAGACCATACAAGGGCGCTTCGGGTTGGACACAACAATTCCACACACGCCAGCCAGTTTGTCCATTGTAGACAAGGCTCGTAATTTTCACGAGAGACTTTTTCACGAGGCCTGGTATTCTCAGAGAGACAGCAACGTGGAAACGAACATATTGACATCCCGGATGTTTACAAATCCCTCGCGTAATCACGCACAGCGGTCGTTCGTTATGTTTCTGCTCATGTAACACGCGCAGAATTGTTAACCGTTAGAAAGCCGTCACTCAGTTGGCTTTTTAAAAACCGATGAGGGCCGAAGTTGTTTGGTCGAAACGTCTTTGAAGTTTTATTGACGTTGTTAACAAGAGTCAGTGTCAAGCACAAATTTTATATTCTGATGTCCATCCCTGACTGCAATATTTGTATTTTCAGTTTGTTTGATTTAGTTCAACCATGTACGTGGTATCTACAGATATCGAATAATTTTTCAAAAAAAGGGGCCAAGATGAAAGAATTTTTATGCTTCTCTGTCGCTTGACGTTTACTGTTTCGCGTAAAGGCGATACTAAATCCTTCATAAAAGAGATCATCTTCATTACTGTCACATCAAAAGATGGAAAACTAAGGGGCAGGGAGAGAATAGACCCTTCTCCAAAATGGCGGCCGAAAATGCAAGTAAGGTAAAATTAAAAACCAATACCAGAAATAGAAAAGCACCATTACTTTAGTAACCCTGCAAAGTTTCGGCATATCAGGTGTAATATCAGCTGAGAAAATGTAAATTGAAAAATGAAAAATTTTCAGACGTTTGTTTTATTGGGGGTATGGCGTATACCCCCAGTCATACAAGCGTCTGTAAATTTTTCAAATTTCAACTTACATTTTCTCAGCTGATATAACACCTACTACACTGAAACTTTGTAGGGTTACTAAAGTAAAGGTACTCTTTCTATTTCTGGTATCAGTTTTTCATTCAGTTTAATTTTAACTCATTCAATTCCGTTGCCGCCATTTTGGAGAAGAGTATATTGTTTGGAAAAGCAATAATTAGAAATGGCGGCTCCTCGTTAAACTAGGAGCTTTTCACATTTCAAGGAAAAAGCTCCATCACAGCCCTCTAGCATCTGTCATTACAGCTATGCCATGACGATGAAGCCTAACTAGATGTCGAAACAGCTGTCCATGGCTGCCCTCAGCCCAGGGTGAAATCGCTGCCGACGGTACGCATGCGTAAGGTGATCATCAAGATTCCCTACAGTTTTATCCTTCAATGAGCACCTTACCCATCAACAAGGCGGTTAATACTGATAATATGAAAACAATGTTAGGGGCTCTTGTCCAAAGGATATTAAGTATTAAGAGCGGGATTTGAATTCAGAGCACAGCGCCCTAATAGGAAATTTTCAAAAATGCCATAATACTCTTTCTTTGCCCTCCAAAATTCTGCATAAGAATTTCTTATTTTCTCTTGGGACCATTGTTAGTCCCAAGAGAAACTGGAAGCAATGCTTATGCAAAATGTTGGAGGGCAAACAAAGAGTATGGTATTTTTGAAAGTAGCTTATTGAGGGATACGAGAATGAGATCACAAGCTGAGTACGCGACCCCGTCATGTAAAACCATATCACCTTATATGGCAATAAAACACACACTTCCAAGAAACCACTAACAACAGATCGTATGGTGCTGCTGACCGCAACAGTGGACGCAGCATTTGAAAGACCTCAGGCATTTTAAATATACTTGGCTACCAAACAGTAAAATGCCAAATACCTTTTTGCTTCACTGCTGTGTGTCTCCACTCCTGGACGTTTTATCCTGATAATGTATAGCCGTTGATGCGACAAAAAGGCGATGAGACCTCTTCTGGGACATGTTGCACCAGAAAGGTTAAAATCAGCATCCATTACACAGAGTAGATCTCCAGACCTCACGTTGAACAGCTGAAGCTGGGCACTAGTACTACTTCGGGAAGGGTATGTGAGAATAACACATTCCTCGTCACTGACGAATTTACAATGATTACGATGGTGGACAGCAGGCAACTTAACACACACGTTACCAGAAACTGCATCGACAACGTAAATGCCTGTCATGGCATGAAGAATAACAAACTTTCCCTCAGGAGAGAATGATGCCTCAATCAAAAAGTCATGGATTCGATACCACAGTGGTTCAGTTTTACCCAGTTGCCTCAATTCAACGAACCCTTGCTGTTGCCTTTCACCCCAGGCAATGATCTGAAGGTCCCTGTGGCAAGCCATCAAATTCCCGCCAGGCAGTGTAAATGTTTTCACATACTCCCCACTGACACTATCCAAAATGATCCAATCTTGCGAGTTAAATGCTTTGCATGCCACCTGATCATCTAAAATGCGAAAGAGAGCATGCGCGCCAAACATCCATCGATGTTTGCAGACCGACAAATCAAAGTTCCACAGTTCAAGGGTGCTCTTAGTTGCAAACAAAATGCCATGTTCCAAAGCTACAAGTTCAGTGACAACAACACTCTCAAACTCTTTCTGTCTCTTAAGATCCCCATTTGAAACGTCCCAAGCCATAATTCGTTGTTTGTGCGATCTGTCATAAACAGTCGCATAAAGACCCTCGCCGGTTAACGAGAATCGCAGACATTGGACATATGGGAAATCTATGTTCTTCCGTGGTGGATTCCGATAAACCATTTCAATGTAATCCAAATGCATGTAGCTTCTTAAAAGAGACTGGCTATTAAGCACTACGTCAAAATACAGGTGCGACTTCTGCAAACTCAGAGAATCTCCTAACAAAAAGCCGCCGATTCTATGGGATTCTAGCTCAAAGTCATTCCGACTGCTAGCGTCAACATTAGCAACTTCCATCGAAAAGTGATGCTCAGGCCCCTCGGTGACTCTTAAACAAAACTCTTTCTTCCCAATATCAAAACATGCACACCAAAGAAACCGACTGTCCAGTGAGAACCTAATCATTCCACACACAGACTCTAAAGTTGCCTTTGTTAGAGTTAAAAAACCATTTTCCCGGTCAACTAAACAAACACAACGCGTTGAATGAGAAATTGCCACAAGCTTTCCATCTCGGGACATGGCAAAAGATAAAATATCGTTATCTCTGTTATGACGATCAATCTCCCTGCCATTGTTTAGATTCCACACCATAAGACACTTTGCATCGTTGGGACAATCAGTCAAAATCTCGTCGCCAAAAATAGAACAGACAGAAAAACTGCACTTACTCGTGGGAAAAAGCGGCTTCAAGTCACCATTAAAGGAATAAGCATGGCTTAGCATGCCTGGCAAGATTACATCCCTAGTGGGATGAAATACCACAGAACGGATTAAAAAACGCACACGCGACGTTTTAGAACCTGCTGGTTGACGCAAAGAGCACATAGAATCGGTATGAATGATTCCAACTGCACCACAGGAACAGTTTGAATATTGTTTAGGTGTGGCATAACGTTTCCATTTGAGGTTACCAGAAGCAAGTGACCACAACTGAATGGATCCGTCGCCACATTCACACACCATGAATTCTAAGCAAGGGGATACCTCAAAACAAACCACCTTTGAACGACAATCAAACCGAACTTGAACGGATCCTTGGGGGACATTTTTGCTTAAGTACTCCATGTATGGCTTATCGGAATATTTGGTCTCCAGAAGCTGGCGGGAGTCAGAAGATAGTTTACTACTTCCCTCATTCAGAAGACATTGAAAGATAGTAAATGGATATTCCTGTAAGCTTAGGCGGCGCTTCTTTAAAACAATCAATAATGACGAAAGGGTCTCATGACACTCGGTAGATATCGTTTCCAAACCACCGCGTTTCATTACACAAACGACATCTTCTGTGGCTGTTCTTATGTTCACAAAAATCTTTGCGTACAAAACCTCTGGGTCTAACACATAGTTTCCAACCACCTCCTCAAGGCTGCAGGATCTCGTGTCCTGGTCTAACTGTAGCATGTGCTGAACGCCATGTTCCAAGGCAAACCTTGTAGTGTCAGTGAAGGATTGTGATTTGCTAACACCTTTTCTCTTTAACTGGTCAAATTCGTTACAGCAAAGAGCAGAAAGGATCTTATGGCCTTCCATTTCCTCCACACTGAAACTGTGCTGCCCGTAGCGCGACTTGTCTGTCAACCAGTCCTTGACTGATTTATGAAAGAAATGAATGCGGTCATCGTGAACAGGCAGGAGTGATGACACAATGGCAATGGCTTTGCTCACTGTTCTCATAACAATCGCGGACGACAAGTTCTTACACAAGAATTTAGGAACAAAACCCAATGGCAGGGGTTCCCTTGCAGCTGCAATTGCACTCAGGAAACAAAGAAATTGTTCTTCAGTTATGTTTAATTCTTTACACAAGTCATCTTCCAGCCGGCGGAAATACAACTGGTAAACACACGAGATGCCTGCAGGAAGGGTCTTGTCCAGTTGTTCCAAGGTAAGAATGGTCGAACAATTGGACCTTATGAAATCCACCAAAAACTGGGCACACAGAAAGACTCCCTCTGACTTTTGCACGAGATCATCTAAGACAAGCTCGCGCCTTTCAACTTCTAATAAATTGCTTAGACTGCACTCAAAGTAAAAACGAATGTCCTTCAAGTTGTCGTCATCTTTTGCCCCCAGTAGCAGCGGTTGCAAATCTTTCAGGCTGTCCCAAATATTAACTTCAGGTCGCGTAGTCACAAAAAATCGAAGCCACAGTGGTAGATTTTTAAACAACCTAGATATCACGTCAAGAAGATCATTTCGCCCTTGGTATTGACTTTCATCTAAAGCATCTATTACCACAAAAGATGTAAACCCTGGATCTGGTACCCTGTTCAGAGGTTCTAAAAAAAGCAAATCAAAGAGATCTACCACTTCCATGTCGTTGATCTCAACACCTAAATTTCCAGAGAACTGTTCCACAAGAGCTTTCTTGTACTCTGGAAGAAGGCATGACAGGTGACAAGCTAAAGACTGCATCATCACCTTGGGATTCCTGTGGCGTGCTCTGTCATAGTGACAAAAATGGCTCCCCGCCAATCTGCCAGCTTCTTGCATTCTTCTGCACATCTCAGCAGCGATGACAGATTTCCCCATCCCTGCATTTCCGCTGAGCACCAAGACACGATTTGGAGAGCTTGCATTATCCAACCACCTGTGGATTTCAGCAAAGACAGATTCACGGGTTCCTTGTAAGTATCTCTTTGTATAATTTCTGACATCACGTTGGGTGTCAAGCCTCGCAAGTTTCTTTCGGATGTTATCCTCCTGATCGGTGTCGTGTTGTGTCTCACGGATTTCAGTTACAATTTCATGTATGTCTTCAACAGTCTCTTGGATTGTTGACTGCTGGATTTGTATGTCCTCGACAGTCTGTTGAACTTTGTTCTGAAGTTGACGCATGTCATGAAGTTGAGACTTTAGATTCCCTTCACTCTCTGCCCATTCCCGTAAGGCATCAAGATAATCCTGCTCCCCACATTGCTCTGCCTTTAATCGATCAATCTTTGGCTGACTTAACCCAAGAGACACTAAAACGGCACTTATTTCCTTCCACAGAGCATTGAATGTTGGTGCATCAACACCAGTAGTTGTCACATGCCCATACAACTGATTACGAAAAAACTTAATGCGAGCAAGGTTTGCCTCATGAGAAGTGTCACTTGGGGGTGGTTTGTGATGCCATCCTGTGTGGGGAGGGGTAAGTCCACAAATGTTGGTCAGAAGGAGGAAAAGCAGAGTTATATCAAAGGTGTTGGAGTCTGGAGCAACTCCGCCACCAGGGAACAGCTTGTCCCACTGCTGCCTATTGAGAATTCGTCTTCGTAAAAGGTTGTTAAGGATGGAATAACAGGAATTAAGATCAGCTGCTAACTTTGCAGGAGGGTGCTGAGTGTCAAAAACACTTCTCAGTGCAGTTGTTCCACCATCAATAAGAAGTCGACTGAGCTTAGCTCCATTTGTCTTGTCCTCAGAGCTGGCCAGAGGACCAGATGTGGCCATTGTAATCCAAACTAATTATTTTTCATATTGTATCTGCATGGAAAAGAAAAGTAAAATAATTAATCGATTGTCTAATTGGTTTCCATTGAGTGTTCATCAGAGTCTGATTAAATGACTGATTAAAAATTATCACCAACCATTATCTTTGACTAAAGAATGTAACTACATTGCCTATGATTCACCGCTACATATACTGGTAAGCTAAGAGATCAAGGATCAAATGAATGCCTGTATTTGGCAGTTCAACGATTACCTTTGACTTACACTTATAAAACGAACAGCCTTGATTTACAAGTGACTACGAAACTTCGAAGACGTATGCCATTGCAGAAAAGCAGTACTGAGTGACAAGGCACACAATCGTCCCATGCAGAATTTCTAACCCACTGGAATCTTATCCAGACATTCATACATTGTATCTTGTCACAAGAATGAAAGACGTTGCAAGCCAGCTGGAAAAACAAAAGACTGCTACGAGGAAGCTTGCTTTTTTGCCACATCACCACTACCTTTTAAACAAGCTCCTTTGTTACATTTTTCAAGTTTTGCAAGCTTACTGACTGCATGGGTTCAAAAAATTGTGTGCTTGAGGTTATCACCCTGTCACTTTAGGCCTCTTCTTATCACAGGAACCCCAACCTCAGTGTGAGGGCACATAAGATTTGTATGGGAAGGCATGACCTGAGAAGATAATTTTACGAAAAAAATTTCAATTAAAAAGCCTAACCTTATTGCCATCGTGGGTCGCTTCCTTCCTGTGAGGTTTTTTTTTCAGATTCGACGTGAATTGAGCATTTATGAGATCATCGGTTGTCAACGGTCTTGATAAGATAGCAAGGCTAACGCTGAATTCTCACGAGACCATGAAATATTCCTGGTTAAAATGTTCCCACGGCCACAAATCCACTGTGGAATTCCAGGGCATAGGCTTTTCTTTCATTTCAATCCGCTAGCCATGCAATCAAAGCCCTGCCAGCGATGCCAAGAGGCTATTAATGTCCCAAACGAAACGATAAAACGATGAAAAACATCCTCACGAACTTTAAGGATGACACGGCGACCGTTGAGTTCGGTTTGGTAATAAGTCGTTTGAGAAATGTGTTTATCAATCGTGGAAGTAATCTAGACCACGATCGGTTTAGACAAGCAAGACGGGAGGTTAAAGCAATGATAAAGATGAAGAAAAAGCAATATGCAGCTGAACTGAAGGATTCGCTTCCCACCAATACCAGACGTTCCTGGTCTTTAGTTAAATCTACCACCAAGCAAAATCGGCCATTGAGGGATGGTCAACGCTTTGTGACGAATAACAAAGAGAAAGCAGACTTACTTAACCCTTTTTTTTTCAATCAGTATTCAGTCGTAATGATGGTACTTCTGAATCTTACCAAGGACCATCTGTTATACCTCCTCATCATTTAAGCGAAATCCGCCTTACGATACCAGAGGTAACTAAAGTACTGGAAGACACTGATGTAAACAAAGCGCATGGCTCTGATAACATTCCTGGTAGATTGCTGAAGGAAAATGCACCTGAAATTGCCTCTCCCGTCGGCCGTTTGTTTAACCTATCGTTGTCTCTCGGCAAGTTTCCCGACCAGTGGAAATTAGCTAATGTATGTCCTGTCTACAAATCTGATGATTCCACATTATCCAAGAACTACATCCCACCAATTTCATTACTGTGTGTTGTATCTAAATGCCTTGAAAGATGTGTCTTTAACCATTGTATACCTTCATCTCGCCACAACTCTAATAATAATAATAATAATAATAATAATAATAATAATAATAATAATATTATTATTATTATTATTATTATTATTATTTGATATTTCTTAGGCACAAATTAACATGTGAATATGATCAAATGCACTTTACAAAGAAAAAAAAAAGGAAAAAGATTAAAAAACAAGTTAAAAAAGTTAAAAAATAGTTATTTACAATTCTGGATATAATAAAAAGACTAAAAAAAAAATATATATATATATATATATATATATAATCATTTATATAGGGTGGGAGGGGGAATCTGGACAACTGATTGCCTCACAAATCAGGATCGCCTCACTACTCCCCAGTCGATCAGCTATGCACGGTCCTATCCCCTTAAGAATTAATTAATAGTAGATTGTATATTGGGCCCTCTGCTCTTCCTTGTCTATATAGACGACATTCCTCAATGTATTAAACATGACTCTAAAGTTGCTATATTTGCAGATGATTCTAAGCTGTTTAAGATAATTGAAAAACCATCGGACAAACTTTCACTTCAACAAGAGCTAACGCAGCTCTCAATCTGGAGTGATACCTGGAAAATGTGTCTCTGTATACCCAAATGTAAGGCCTTGAATATCTCTAGGAAGAAAATTCCCGCAAAACTAGAATACCACCTTAATGGCTCCCCACTGGCAACAGTTAGCGAAATTAAAGACTTGGGAAAACTGTCACCAATACTCTCCAACTGATCTCCTCTAAAGACTGAAAAACAAAATTACTTAAAACTTTCGTTTTATTACAGGTCTATCAATTTTTGGAACAAACTACCAAGGGATATTAAAAGCATGGACTCATTTCATACTTTTAAAAGGAGGCTTTTAGATTTTTATGCTGATAAAACCCTTTCTTATAATCTTCTAAGTCGTGAGGGTGTAAGTTAATGAAGCTATTTTTAAATTAACTTGATTGTAAATAATATCATATGATAATTATTACTATTTTTATTACTATACTTTTACGATTATAACTATTATTACTATTTTGTTAGTATTTATCTGGGTTGAATATCAATTGGGACATCGTCCTGTTTTCTTCTCCAGTTGCTGATGCTATTTTGTACGTGCAACAAATTCAATTAAGTTAAAGTTAAAGTCTTTGTTTGGTATCGTCATCAGGGACGGCAAACCAAACCACAAACAAAGACTCATTATCAAACCGAACTCAACGGTCGCCATGTGGTGTTGAAAGTGAAAGAGGATCTTCTTCATCATTTTATCGATTTGTTTGGGATATTAACAGCTGCCTGATGTCACTGGCAGGACTTCAATTGCGTGCCTAGCGGATTGAAATGAAAGAGAAACCTCTGCCCTTGAATTCTACGGTGGATTTGTGGCTGTGGGAACATTTTAAGCAGGAATATTTGACTCACTTTGGTGGGCTCCTGAGAATTCAGTGCTCAGCCTTTAAATTACTATAATAACCGTTGACAACTGAGGAACTAATAATGGCTCAATTCACGTCGAATCTGGAAAAAAACCACCAATGAAGGAAGCGACCCACAATGGCAATAAGGTTAGGCTTCCTAATTGAGAATTTTTTAGGAAAATTACCTTCTAAGATCTTTTATCGGGATTCCCATATATCCTTGTATTTTTGTTGGCTTTCCCTCGCACTTGGGGCGCATGTACTGAAATAGAAATCAGGAACAAAGTTGCCAACTGATCAAAAACAAAACAAAATCTTAAACACAGAGTCTCAAAATTATTATTTCTAAAATACTTTTACCGGTTGTTAGAAACTACTCCATAAAAATTAAATAAAAAAGTGTAAGAGACATTTATACAAGTGTAGAGAAATAGCTCAAGATAATAGATAGCCAATGAGGTGTGTAGCCCCAAGTTGGCTATAATCATCCCATATGAGTGGAATGACAATTATGGATAAAACTTCCCTACTAAAAAAAACTGATGTTTACAGTTACTGACATTTTTAGAGCATGGTATAATAGCTCTTACTGTATACTCTTGAAACAGTATACAGTATACTCTGATTGGTCAATGATGAATGCATAATTAAAGAGGTTATAGGGTGCAAGTGCAATGTGGAAGTTGCTACGGAAACACAGCAACAGAGTAATTTTGTTAAGTAAATAAAAAATAACTTGCTAGTGCATTTCACGAATTGCACTTGCATTCATACAATTTCCTTTACATACATGTATACCATGATGGCCCAGTCAATCAAAACTCTAGAATTGCATGATCCAGTGATCTGGTTTTTAACAAAACCTACACGTAATATTACAATGAATGAAATGATATATGAAATTAATCATTATACTGAACTGCAGATATGAAATCAAGTAAAGCTATGATCCTCGCAGTTATGGATGCAATTTCTTAGCTCCTACTGTATACTCAACATCATTTCGTTCATTGATTCATTCCTCACAGGAAAATTAGAATCCACAAATGACCAGCTCCCAATGTCAGTGACATCATAGCTCAGTTGGTTAGAGCGTCGCACCGGTATCGCAAGGTTCAAGCCCTGCTGAAGTCCTGAGTTTTTCAGGCTTCTCTATGCAATCGCTAAAATTTCGTCCATAACTTCAAGGATCATAGTTTTATTTGATGTAATATTACCTCAACATTTAAGCCTAATATTATTAATAGTGAGAACTGAAAGACACTTTTTTGTATTCCGCAGATTATTCCAGAGAAACGTCTATCCCTCAGTTGAGAAATTTCATTTCACAGCTTTGTTGCATGATCATTAAATCCTTAGTGTCTAATACTGTTGCAAATATTTATCACATGATCAGATGTTATTCCATCGAACTGTTTACTGGATTGGATGCACAGGAAATAAACTAAGATAATTTGAATTGAACACAAGTAGCTCAAGCTCGATATATGTGTATTTGTACTGTACTTTATTATGCAAAAGTAGAAATTATAAGGATTTGTTTGGGGAAAATGGTTTTTCTCAAAATTCAAAAACATATTTTCGCTTAAAATAAAAATAGCTTACCTTGCCTCAGTCTTGTGTTTCCTTGTCTCTGGTACCATTTCTGGGTCAATTAGGAGCGATTTAGGTGGTTTTTGGTTCCTCTTCTTTTCCCTATATATATTCTTTCCCAAGGTTGGGCACCAAGAAGAAGGCACCGAGAAGAAGCTGCTGAAAGGAATCATCAAAGGAAAAGGGCCATAAAGTTGCTCCTAAGTTTTCAATTGCCTCAAAATTCCACATAGATCACTGATGATACCTCTGCTACCCATTTGTCGTCTTCATTCAAGCTGCTTGCACACTGAGAAGGAACTAAGGGCCACCAAACCCTGCAAACATTTGCTTTGAAAGCCATCGGATTTGGCGCTATTTACCACCCGCATTACCCAAACTGTCGAGAATGCTTAGCGACCCGCGATTGGTCAATGGGCACAATGATGACCACTTGTGAGTCTTATGCTTAATCTCCCAATGGTTTGGGTAATGCGGGTTTCGAATAAAGCCAAATTCTATGCCTCTCGAAGCAAATGTATGCAGAGTTTGTTGGCCATAAATTCCTTCTCAGTGAGCAAGCGGCTTGAATGAAGAAGACAATTAGGTTGCAAAGGTATTGTCGGCCGTGATCTATGTGGAATTTCCAGGCAATCAAGGATTTGGGAGCAAATTTATGGCCCTTTTCCTTCAATGATTCTGTTTGGCGGCTTCGTCTTGGTGCCCAACCTTGGGAAAGAATATATAAAGGGATAAGAAGAGGAACCAAAAACCACCTAAATTGCTCTTAATCAACCCAGAAATGGTACCAGAGACAAAGAAACACAAGACTGAGGCAAGGTAAGCTATTTCTTAGTTGCCAATGACCAATCCGAGCGAAAGACGAAGATCACGAGGCGGCAGCATCATAGAGCCATGTGTGAAAATATCGAGCTGCAGGCAAAAAAAATGTCGAGTGATCCAGAGAAAAAAGTAATGTAATGTAACAATGAAAAAAAATAAGCCAATCACATCGAGCTCAAAACTAAACCGGTGTACATGTTCTTATCAGCTGCTGTTGTCAATTTCGGCCAGCAGTTCACGATTAGAGGTGCTTTTCATTTTGTATTACGATTGAGTTGTGAACAATTTAATTCAATTTTCAAAGGAAATATGTTGTCTGCAAAGTACGCAATTCCGCAGTCAACGATCAATTTTTACTTATAATTCATGGCTGTATCTTGCAAAATAAAAATTCTACAAGTAAACAACTTTAAAGTTTCATGTGCTAGAGAGTTTGATTCCCCATTACATGTTTCACACTGAAAAATCTGAAAATGCTTTGGCAATTTTTTACATGGCACTGATTTTATTCATCTTAATTATGGTATATTCCTGTTAAAATTACAGCCCTTCAAAAATTACAGCTGCAGTACTTTCCATATTATTGCTAAACACGTTGACATTTACATTGTTGTTGGAGATACAAAGTGTGCAATTTCTATTATTGCATTATTGTTACCAAGATAAGTTGAGTTTCAGTACTTTCGAATAAAAAAATTAAAACTACTGTTGAGTACTTTGGAACTCTGATACAAATCTGCAAACTATGTATTATATTGACTGTCTCGTTGGCACTTAGAGATACCTATTTCCACTTTAAACGACGTGTCTAGATACCAGGCAGCCGGGAAGTGCTTTCAAAAAACTAGATACCCGGCAGTCAGAAATTTTGACCAATTTTCTCCAAATAGCTCGCTTAATTCCTCTAAGAACATAAGATATTTGTTTACAAATCTCAAGCGATTATAAATATTGCCTTGGGTTAAAAGCAGAAGCGACTGTTGAGCTTGGGCATAGAGTGAAATGTCAATGTTTTTGACACTTAGAAAATATTCAAGTTCTGACACAATAAGTCAACTCCCGATGAATATCCACAGAAATTACCAACGAAACCTCACCAGAGTATTTAGTGTTTGTTCAGAAATGCCAAGCTATTCTAAATAGCGAGCTATTTGGAGAAAATTGGTCAAAATTTCTGACTGCCGGGTATCTAGTTTTTTGAAAGCACTCCCCGGCTGCCGGGTATCTAGACATAATGTACTTTAAATCGTAAATATTTTTTTGCATTTTGCGAAAAACCGTTTTCCCCATACAAATCCTTATATTTCTACTCCTGCAAATACACAAAAATTATATCGAGCTTGGGCGACTTGTGGAATTAAATAGCAAAAAACACGTACTTTACCTGTAGTACAATCAAGCTAATTAAATTTACTTACTATTAACAAAGTATTTAAAAACATCATGATTCAAGTGTTTTTACAACACAATTACAATCGATATTGTGTTCTGCAGTTAAAATTGTTTCCAGTGAAAAAACCTTACCTGAGACCAGACGCTACATGTACAAGATGGAAGATAGTTACATAAGGAAAAAACTATGCTTCCAGCGTCTATAAGGTGACGATGGCGAGAAATAGGCAAGTTTCTTTGCTGTAAAAACTAGATTTAAATCACCGCACATACTCGATTGGTACCTGTTAAATGAAGGCCAAGCTCCAATATACGAATCATATCACATCATAGCACAGTTCCATGAGATACTATTAAAGTACACAGAAAACGTCAATTAGCGATAAGTACTTAGTAATTTCCCAGAGCCCGCTTAGTAAACTTTTAGGGAGAGAAACGTCACAAATCACGTCGCTGTAAACCTTGTCGTGACGCACAACTCACTTACCTCGAGATATCCAGCAACTTCCAAGGTTCTTCAGCATTGAAAATATGGCGAACTTCCGGCTCGAAAACCCACAGGACACCCAAACTCTCCAATTTGGCTTCCCAACCTCCCAAGCCAGCAGAGAGGTCCTGGAAAGGGGCTGTTCGACTTCCTTGAGAACCAGTAAAACTCAATCAAAGGGGCTGTTTGCATGAGAAAACTCGTCCCTGGCGCGAGTTCCTTACCGGGATGACTAATTGATTTCCTATCGTGTTTACAAGATGCCTACTTTATTTCATATCGAGTTTGCATGAAGGCACACTTGACGTTGATCAAATACATGTCATTTTGGATTGACGAGATTCACTCATGCGCTACCGGTTCCAGTCAACCCAGAGGTCAAGTTCATACATTCTCGTTCCCAGAGCTGCGATCCTCTTGGCCAGCGCCTCGGCTCGATCCGTGGCGCCGGCCAAGAGGATCGCAGCTCTGGGAGCGAGAATGAAGTTCATACCGAAACGAGTGGTTGTTCCTCGTTTAAATGACACCGTTGCGAACTTTCGTACCGAAATGAAATTCTTTCTCCGGTACAGAAACCGGGGTGAACTCGCGCCGGTATGAATCGTTCCGGTATGACACGACGATACTTCAAAGGATAAATAATGGCTGCCGCAGTGAGTGACCCTGAAGCGAACGAACGAGGCAACTCTCTAATTGGGAGAAGAACACATTTTTCTTCAAAACGCCAGGGGTTGTGGTCAAAGGCGCAAGGAATTGTGGTTGTGCGCGAATAGAGAAATTAAGATGCACGAGAATAGAGCCTGCTCTACACTGTCACGCAACAAACAGTAAATTCGAATCGTTCAATGAAAAAGGCCACTTAGATAAACTAGTTAGTATTATAATCATATTTAGCTAACGTTTTTTTCTGTACAAATTGGAGAGACTAAATCAAAACAAATCGAATTAAATTAACCCTTCTATTCCCACGATCGAAACGTTCATTCTCCTAACTAGAACCATTGATTTTTTTGTTGGGTAGTCATGAAAATTTGGTGTTATATCAAGATCACACCTCTTCAGCTGATAATATTCTTCACTCTCAATACTATCTGACTGACATTACATTGAAATTGTGGAATTCAAAGGGTTGAAGCTGATCAAATCAATGTTGGTTTCTGTTGAGAATGCAAAATCGTAGGAGTTGGAGAACAACTTCTCGGAGCAGAGTAGAGTGTCAACTGTCAAGTCTGGGAATCCAAACCGGACCACATTGATTACAGGCAAATACTCTCACAACTGCGTCAATCATCGTACGCAATACTATGTGTAGAAAATTCGACGTCACGCACGATTGCCTCAGCCCTCGGAGCCCCTAGTTGACCAAATGCTAAAGAGCGAAAACCTTAAAGCCGTGTTCACAATCAACGTTGATTATGATCAACTGAAGTATTATTCAGGCTATCATACTCTATTCAATTTTATTCAATTATGGTCCTGTTTACATCTGCGAAAATTCAAATACAATGGGCTGGGTAACCTCGCAGGGAAACAAAATGGGGCCGAAACGCGTGGCCGCCATGCTTGAGGCGAGAAGAGAACCAAGGATAGCTTCCGAGCATAGAAGAAGACAAATCCAAATCTTCGATCCATAAAGCGATTAGAAGTGTCGTTCGCTCATACCACCACGTGTTCGCCATTCTGTTCAATTACGCACTGTAATTACTTAAAACAATCCACTTGAGGTCGTTTGAAATAATTATCCAATTATAATCACGTACTGTAATTAGTTGATGTGAACCCGTTCCAAACTTAATTGGATTATAATTCGATCATAATCGAAGCCTAATGTGAACACGGCTTTAGATTCCCTGGGTGTGTCAATAAAATTTGAGGAGGCAGCATGGCCGAGTGGTGAGGTAGCCTGCGTAACAGGGGCCGCTTACCATTTAGTTTTCGATCAGAAGTTTTTTTAAATGGGAAATGAAATGAGCCGTTTCATTTGTGACTCCATTTTCGAATGCCATAAGAGTCTGGGTACAAATAAATGTCAAGTGAAGCTGTCATCTTCGCAGTTATGAACGCAATGTTTGCAATTGCGTAAAGAAGCCTGAAAATTTGAGGATTCAACGGGGATTGAACCCGTGACCTCGCGATACCGGTGAAACGCTCTAACCAACTGAGCTATGAAGCCACTGACGTTGGGAGCTGGTCATTTGTGGGTTTATGAAAAATGGGTATATGGGTCTATGATATATGGAATTTCAGACTTCTTTACGCAATTGCAAAAATTGCGTTCATAACTGCGAAGATCACAGCGTCACTTGATTTCATATCCACAGTTCATATATGACCCATTTCATAAATCATTTCATCGTTGACAAATAAATGTGGCGGCCAATGCCCGCCAAGTAAAGTGATGTAATCCTCCCATCGGTGCCTGGTTCTAGTGGTGCAAACAATCCGGTCGACTCTGTAAAAGTGGAAAAAGAAGACAACCTTCGCAGGCTGTGCCTTCTTTCCAGAAAATTTCCGTTGGTGTCAACCGTTTCATTTGTTTTCTCACCGGAACAACGGGTTTTTTCTGACAAATGGTAAGCGCCCAGGGTTTCCAGCTAGCATTCGCCCTATTCTCGCCCGCTGAAAACGCTTGTTACGCAGGCTAAGTGGTGAGGGTGATGTAAGTCCGGTTTATCTTGAGATTGTGAATTCAGTGTAGTGTATTACCCATTAATGGCTTTGTTACCTTTATGGAGACCTTTATTATACCTCTATCATTATTATAATTACAAAAGCAATTACGATCACGTTTTATAATCAATTAAGACTAACCAAAAAGTAACGTCCTCTCTGCTCGCAAATAGCAGAGCTAATCGAGGCTGGAAGGGGAATACATGAGATTACTTTGACTAGGACTAAGACAAATAGTAGGATATAGGAAAATATAACGATCAACAGGAAAAAACAAATTTATGATATTACAAATTTGGAACTAAGATTCAAGATTCACTCGATGAAATTCTGTCAGTTTTCTTCACTTATTTAATAAAGTTGGCGCATCAACAGAAGCATCCTATGATTTCAAAATATGAAATAGAAGTTCACGTGGTGAAGGCCTCAGTTTTTTTTGGGGAGGTCTCGATTACTTTGGGCACAAAATTGACAATATCCAAATACGTATTCACTATTTTAACCCTAGATGAAACTTTTATCCATCTATACCGAACTTGCAGTGGCATTCAACTGAGTTAGAACTAACACAATAAATGCCTCTACAGCTGAGCTTTATTGCAGCTTAACAAAAAGGCTGAATTGAGCAAACAAGTGTAATTTCACACCCGGCCGGGTTACACATACGAATAAAACGCATATTTAAAAAAAGTTTCAAACTTTCCAGCTGCAAAACTTCACGTAAAACAATTAGAAAGCAAGGGATTTTTTAGCGCAAATGTGAGATTGTACAACTTTCCTTTCTCAAGGCACCAAAAAAAGACCCAGACTGATTATAAAGAAGAAGACATTATTTATCCACAGTTCTAATCGTAAACGTATCCACATTCGTCGCCAATATACAGCGACCTGAATCGGTTAAAAAAAAAACAAGCTAACTTACTGAAACGCGACCAACAAAGTGTATGCTGTTACACCATTCGTCTGCAAAAAACCTACCACATCTACTACAAATCAGGAAACACTGTACAGCTCTGCCAGTATGAAACAGAGCTCAAAATATGTACAAGTTTTCTCTTGTATTTGTCCAGAAGACGCGCCAGGAAACTTTGCGGTCACAATCGTCACTGTCGTTTCTTCAGATGATAAGACAACAAGAAACTTGCTCCTGACACTTGGACCTGCAGGAAAAGTAACAAATATTAATTCAACTGATTGATCAAATCGGTCACTCGAAGGAGATTAAGGTGTCACGTTTTTGGTATATTTGTGAGTGAAATAGAAAACGTAAGCTCGTCTTATTTTAAATTTTTGCCTCTTGCTTCTTCTAGCAAACGCAGTAGGGAAATTGAGCATCGCATTCGCACCAACGGCAAACCTCTAGCTGAATGTTTTATTTTGACAAAAAATCAAAGAATTTGCCGCAACCATTGACCTGTTATCTACAGATACTGCCAACAACTTCTCAAGAACAGGACCCAACATGAAACATTAAATTTTTATTCTTTTCTGCCGGTTCCCGCTTATCGTTTCACGTGAAGGCAATAATAAACCCGTCATCTTCATAATTGTCACCATCAAAGGATAGAAAGCTAAGGGGCAAGGAGCAACCAGTCTCGAAAAGGCAATATTCACATATGGTGGCTCCTCGCCAAATTAGGAGCTTTTCACATTCAAAGGTAACACTCCAATCCCGGCCCACTCGTAACTGTCATTTCGGCTACGCCATGGTGATGACACCCAAGTAGCTGTCAAAACAGCTGTCCAAGGTTGCCAATGCCCAGTGTCAAATCGCTGTACACATGCGCAAGATATTGGCCTGATTATTGTGTTTGTGAAATTATTGTGTGACCACCAATGCTTTAATTGTTTTTGTATCTGTTATTAACGGGATTTACTCAAAAGAGTATCAACCCACCAATAAGCACCTTAGCCATCAACATAACGGTCGATATGTGAACACAATTTTAGCGGCTCTTATCCAAAGAACATATACACTGTAAGTGTAAGGAGCGGGATTCTCGCGCTAATTAAGAGATGCGAGAATGAGCCCACAAGCAGACTACGCAACACAGTAATGTAAGCTCATATCACCCTATATGGGAACAAAAACACACATCTAAGCAACCACTAACTTTTGATAACAATGCTTTGTTGGATACCTTGTAGTGCATACAGAAGATCTCAGTGTGGGTCGTGTGGTCATTTGCCGAACAGTATTCGCTCATGGTGCTGCTCGCCACGACAGTGGGCACAGCATTTGAAAGACCACATGCATTTTAAAAATACTTGGCTCTCAAACAACAAATTTACAACTTACCTTTTTGCCTCACTTCTGAGTGTCTTTTCTCCCGGGTGTTTTACCTTGATAATTTTTAAGTCCAACCCTAGCTTTGAACAAATGGCAATGATACCTCCACTGGAAAAAGTTTCTAAACGGTATGACTCATCCACACCAACACCCATAACACAGAGTAGATCTCCAGACCTGACGTTGAACATCTTAAGGCAGGCGTCATTCAGAAAAACACATTCCTCGTCACTGATGAATTTACAACTCTTGACGGGGTCATCACTCAATTTAACACGCAAGTTACCAGAAACTGCATCGAGAACGTATACGCCATTTAACTCATGAACAACAATAAATTGACCCTCGGGAGAAAATGATCCCCTCACACGAGACAAACTGGTACCAGAGAGTGCACACCACAGCGGTTCGGTTTTACCCAGTTGCTTCAATTCAATGAACTTTTGCCCGTCCTCTCTTGAGGCAAACAACTGGAGGTCCCTGTAGCAAGCAATCAACTTATGGTGCAGTTTAAACGTTACCACATCCTCTCCACCAACAGTATCTAAAATGATCCCCTCTCCCGTTTTAGATGATATGCATGCCACCTGATCATCTGAAATAGGAAAGAGAGCATCCGCGCCAAACATCCATCGTCGCGTGCAGACTGAAAAATCAATGTTCCAAAGCTCAATAGTGCTCGCAGTTGCAAACAAAATTCCATTTTTTAAAGCTACGAAGTCAATGAGAAGGACACTTTCAAACTCTTTCTGTCCCTTAAGTTCACCATTCGAAACGTCCCAAGCCATGATAATTCGACGTTTGAACGATCCCAGTCCGACCGACACGTCTGCATAAACACTCTCGCCTGAAAACGAGAATCGGAGAGATTTGACACCTTGGAATTCTGTGTTCTTCCTTATTGGATTCCGATAAACCATTTCAATGTAATCCCCATGTACAATGTAGTTCCTTAAAAGAGATTGGCTATTGAGCACTACGTCAGAAAAACGGAATGGATCCTGTAAACTCACAGGATCTCCTAACAAAAAGCCACCGATTCTGTGGGATTCTAGCTCAAAGGAATTCCAACTGGAAAAATAAACAATATCCATCGAATAGTGATCCTCAGGCCCCTCAGTGACTCTCAAACAAAACCACTTGTTAGACCCGGAAAAACCTACAACACGTGAACACCAAAGAAACCCACTGTCTGGTGAGAACCTAATCATTCCACACACAGAGTCTAAAGCTGCCTCTGCTAGAGTTGAAAAACCATTTTGCCGGTCAACTAAACAAACAAAGCCAGTTAAATGGCAAATCGCCACGAGCTTTCCATCTCGGGATATCGCAAAGGATAAAATATCGTTATCTCTGGTGAGACGATCAATCTCCCTGCCATCGTTTAGATTCCACACGATAAGACATTTTGCATCGTCGGGACAATCAGACAAGATCTCGTCGCCGAAAATAGAACAGACAGAAAAACTGCACTTACTGGTGGGAAAAAGAGGCTTCAAGTCTCCATTAAAGGAATAAGCATGGCTTAAAACTCCTGGCAAGATGACATCCTTGGTAGGATGAAATACCACTGAACGGTAAAAAGCATACACAGTTGACCTATGATAATCTGCTGGTTGGTATGCATGATTGGTATCGATGATTCTCCTTCTACCACAGATAGAGTCACAATAGAGTCTTAGTTTGCAATAACGTTTCCATTTGAGGTTACCAGAGGCAAGTGACCACAACTGAATGGTTCCATCAAGGCACTCACACACCATGTATTCTAAGCTAGGGGATACATCCAAACAACGCACATCTGAACAAAAATGAAACCGAGTTTGAACAGCTCCTTGAGGGACATTTTTGGTTAAGTACTCCATGTACGGCTTATCGGAATACTTGGTCTCCAGAAGCTTGCGGGAGTCAGAAGATAGTTTACTACTTCCCTCATTCAACAGACATTGAAATATAGTAAAGGGATACTCTTCTAATGTTAGACGGTATTTCTTTAAAACAACCAATAATGACGAAAGGGTCTCACAACAATCGGCTGATATCGTTTTCAACGCATCGTGTTTCATTAAACAGACAACATCTTCAGCGACTGTTGCCGTGTTCAGACAAATCTTTGCGTACAAAACCTCTGGGTCTAACACATAGTTTCCAACCACTTGTTCAAGGCTGCAGGATTTCGTGTCTTGGTCTAACTGTAGCATGTGCTGAACACCATGTTCCAAGGCATACCTTGTAGTGTCAGCGAAGGATTGTGAGTTGCTAACACCTTTTCTCTTTAACTCGTCAATTTCGTTAGAGGAAAGAGTAGAAAGGATCTTGTGGCCTTCCATTTCCTTCACACTGAAAATGTGCTGCCTGTAGCGTGACTTGTCAGTCAACCAGTCCTTGACTGATTTATGAAAGAAATGAATGCGGTCACCGTGAACAGGAAGGAGTGATGACACAATGGCAATGGCTTTGCTGACCTTTCGCATAACAATCGTGGACAACAAGTTCTTGCACAACAATTTAGGAACAAAACCCAATGGTAGCGGTTCCCTTGCAGCTGCAATTGCACTCAGGAAACAAAGAAAATGCTCTTCAGTTATGTTCAGTTCCTCACACAAGTCTTGCTCCAGCCGTTGGAAATACGACTGGTACACGTACGAGATGCCTGTCGGAAGGGTTTTGTCCACTTGTTCCAAGGTAAGTATGGTTGAACACTCAGCCCTTATAAAATCTACCAAAAACTGGGCACACAGAAAGACTCCCTCTGACTTCTGCACGAGATCATCTAAGACAAGCTCGCGCCTTTCAACTTCTAATAAATCGCTCAGAGTTCGTTCAAAGTAAAAACGAATATCTTCCAAGTTGTCTTCATCTTTTCCCTCCAGTACCAGTGGCTGCAAATCTTTCAGGCTGTCCCAAATGTTGACTTCAGGTCGCGTCGTCACAAAAAATCGAATCCAAAGTGGCAGATTCTTAAAAAACCTAGAAATCACGTCAAGAAGATCATTTCGTCCTTGGTGTTCACCTTCATCTAAAGCATCTATTACCACGAGAAATGTAAAAGCTGGATCTGCTACGCTGTTCAGAGGTTCAAAAAACAGCAAACCAAACAGATCTGCGACTTCCATGTCATTGATCTCTACACCTAGATTTCCGGAGAGCTGTTCAACAAGAGCTTTCTTGTACTCTGGAAGACAGCCTGAGAGGTGAAAGGCTAAAGACTGCAGCATCACCTTGGGATTCCTATGGCGTGCTCTCTCATGGTGACAAAAATGGCTCCCCGCCAATCTTTTAGCTCCTTGCATTCTTCTGCACATCTCAGCAGCCATGACAGATTTCCCCATCCCTGCATTTGCGCTGAGCACCAAGACACAATTTGGAGAGCTTGCGTCATCCAACCAGCCGTTGATTTTAGCAAAGAAAGACTCACGGGTTCCTTCCAAATATCTGTTTCCATAATATCTCATGTCAAGTTGGGTGTCAATCTTAGCAAGTTTTTTTAGGATTTTATCTTCCTGATCAGTGTTGTGTTGTGTCTCACGGATTTCAGTAACAATTTGGTGTATGTCTTCAATCACGGAATTGCCGTCCTCAACCGTCTCTTGGGTTGTTGACAGCTGGATTCGCAAGTCTTTAAGGATAGATTTGTTTTCCTCGACGTTCTTTTTGACCGTGTTTTGAAGCTGACGCGTGTCATTAAGTTGAGTCTTCAGATCCCTTTCACTCTCTGCCCAGTCCCGTAAAACGTCGAGATAATCCTCCTCTCCACATTTCTCCACCTTCAATCGATCAATCTCTGGCTGACTTAACCCAAGAGACACTAAAACGGCACTAATTTCTTTCCACAGACCATTGAACGTTGGTGCATTCACACCAGTGGTTGTCACATGCCCATACACTTGATTACGGAAAAACTTAATGCGAGCAAGGTTTGCCTCATGAGAGGTGTCACTTGGAGCTGGTTTGCAATGCCATCCTGTGTGGGGAGGGGTAAGTCCACAAATGTTGGTCAGAAGGAGGAACAGAAGAGTTATATCAAAGGTGTTGGAGTCCGGAGCAACTCCGCCACCAGGGAATAGCTTGTCCCACTGGTGACCATTGAGAATTCTTCTTCGTAAAAGGTTGTTAAGGATGGAATAACAGGAATTAAGATCAGCTGCTAACTTTGCAGGAGGGTGATGAGTGTCAAAAACACTTCTCAGTACAGTTGTTCCACCATCAATAATAAGTCGAGTGAGCTTAGCTCCATTTGTCTTCTCTTCTGAGCTGGCCAAGGGACCAGGTGTGGCCATAGTTAACCAAACCACTAATTTTTCACATTGTATCTGCATGGAAAAGAAAAATAATTAATTGATTGCCTAATTGGTTTCTATTGAGTCTTCATCAGAAACTAATAAAATGTAAGTGACTGCATTAAAAATTATCACCAACCATTATCTTTAATTAAGGAATGTAACTGCATTGCGTATGATTCACAACCGCAAAAAGCTAAACAATCGAGGATCAAATTAATGCCTTTAGGATCAGTTAAACAAGAATGACCTTTGGTTTCTACCCCCAAAAATGAATGAAATTGATCCACAAGTACCTACTGAACTACAATGAGGTATCAGTCCAGTGCAAAAGAACAACGTTGAATGGCTCTGCACATAATTGTTCCACGAAAACGTTTTGTCCCACTGGAACCTTTACCACACATTCGTATTTTGGGAGCGTTAAACATTAAAATACGAAGTCTTTTTGAACTGGCGTGATGTCCGCATATCGTGGAACAAGTCAAACTCGCAGCTGCCTTTAGCACTCTCTGAAGGCGGCCCGCTGAGATATCCCCAACAGCAGTGAGTCCAAATAGTCTGTGTGAGAAGTTTCTTTCTTCTTCGTTTCGTCAGCATTTCTTACTAGGTGATTTACTAAAAAACACTGTTTGGTATATTGCTGAAAGTCAAGATCAGACTTCATTACTACCCCACTTTTTCTCCAGACGTCTTCTCTTTCTCTTAACTTGTAGAATATCAGCAGTGAACCACGGTGAAAGTGGGCGTACTAAAACAGACCGTTGTTTTAAAGATGGATAGGTATCCAATCATGACACTAAAACAATGTACTATTTAAGCAGTAGAGGACGTTTTCCGTGTTTCCATAGCCTCATCTAAACAGGAGGGGGAATTGGGAGAATTCAAGACAGTTCTGCAAACCCGAGACGTAGTCGAGGATTTGCATAACTGTCGAGAATTCTCCCAACTCCCCCGAGTGTTCAGATGAGGCTATGCAAACACAGAAAAAAGTCCTCTATTGCTTTTATAAAATATTTCTCGAAGATAATTCGACAAATAAAAGAAAATACTGGTTTTTTAACTTCTTGATTGAAACAGATTTTCTTGATACACGCTCATATTTCTTACCAGCCAATCAAAACGCGCGTCTGACAATACATAACCAATCAAACTTCGTGTGATGTCACAGCCGTGTTTGCATACCCTCATCTAAAGACAGCTATTGACCAATGAGAGTGCGGGTACTATCCTAATTATTTTATAATATGTGAGTCAGCAAAAGCAGACACGTGGATATCATGATAAGACTTAAACAAGTCAGAGTATGAAAGGCCAGAAGTAAAGTCGTCAATATTAACAGAACGAAAGGTACGAGAAGATGCCAATGTCTTAGCAGGACGTTGTAATAGCCAGTAGCTAGGAGTTTGCAATGTACCGCCAGATGATCAGATATACCAGAATCAGAGATCATGTAGTTAAGTCCCTGGGAAGCCGATCGCCACTTTTGGTAATTACCAAATCAAGAATGTGACCATGTGCACGAGAAGTGGAGGATCTATTCTGAACCAAATTATATGCCTGAATCAAATCAATAAATCGACGCGATATCCTGTCATCAGTAGTATCTGCATTCAAGTTAAAGTCACCAGTCAGCAGGCGGTAGCCAGAATAGGTAGCCGAACGCCCAATATAATACAAAAAACAATAACTGAATCCTTGAGGTCTGTAAACCACAATCAAACGTACAAGAAAACAATTTTATTTGAAGCTCAACATGTTTAAATGAGAAATAGTTTGCGGGAGGATAAGTCTGCACGTCCCGAAACAGCCGAGAAGCCGTCCAGTGCAAACATGAATGAAAATGTAGCAAGTAGCCAAATGTTTGACGGAATCAACCTTGAGCATATATACTCCAAGTTCAAAGACAAGTGCGAATGTCTTGGCTGTCTTGGAGCCCCATTACTGCTGGAAGTTGATAAAGATGTCAATTAAATCAGTATACGTACGGGGCGATCCCAAAGTAGTCTACCACCATGGCCTTGATTAGTATGTTACATGCCTTAGTCCCTTAGAACTGAAGGGAACGGGGCGACAGTGAGAAATATGTTACTTGACTATCGTAAGGAGTTCGATTTTATTGACCATAGTAACTGACAAGTTATGTAAATTATATATATCCCACAGTACGTGTTGTTAACTGGATCACAGATTTCCTTTCGGATAGGTTCCAACACATTAAGTTAGTTAAGGGCTGTTTTTCCGAGTGGGGTTTAGTCCCCTCCGGGGTACCAAAGGGAACCAAATTGGGCCCGTGGTTATTTGTTTTGATGATCAATGATTTAGATATCAAATCACATTTTTAATGGAAATTTGTCGATGACACCACAGCGAGGCGGCCTCGGAGGTAATCCATAAAGGAAATGTTAGCAACGCCCAGGGTATAACCGATCGAATGGTCCCGTAATAACAGAGTTATTCTCAATCCGGACAAATGCAAAGAGCTCAGAATCTCGTTTACCCGGAATCCTGAGCCCTTTGAAGCGGTGACCATCGACGGTAATGAAATCGAAGTGGTCAATAGCGCCGAGTTGTTAATGCTAACTATAAGTGACGACCTAACCTGGAACGCCCATGTGAACGAGGTAGTCAAGAAAGCTAGTAAGAAATCATATTTCCTAGTGCAGCTCAAACGGGCTCGACTACCTCCTTCAGACCTAGTTCTCTTCTATCTGTCGCGCGTAAGATCCACCGTAGACTACACCGTACCAGTATTTTATCAAGCCCTTCCGCAATATCTAAAAAGGGATCTCGTGCGTATCCCCAGCACGAGCTACAATAATGCCTGCAAATTTTTGGGCGTAACGACAATAGTCAAGCACCATAGTCTACTATGCAGTAAACTGTTCGACAACATATTAGCTGACCCAAATCATGAGCTAAACAGTTTACCGCCACAAAAGAATCACGCGAAGAATATTCTACGAAACAACCGCCCTTTCATTTTACCTTGTGTGAACACCAACAGGACTAATAACACTTTGATATTTTCAATGACCCGCCAATGCAATGCGTCTTCGCACAACTCCTAGATTGTTTCTTAGAAAGTTTTAAGTATAAGGATGGAAACGTTTTTTATAACCTATTGTAATTGTATTTATCTTGTTAGTATAGCTTTATTATAATTACTTATATTCTTATTGACTGTATATTTTTAAATAGTGTATTATATCTATTATACCATTGTAAAAAAACTATTTATTTCAGCCCTCGGGCTGCGATGTGGTTTTAAATAAACTATTTATCCATCTATCTGTATAGAGGCCATTAAGAAGAGTTCCCGAAGATATGAGAAAGCCACTGAAAGAATGCCTTGCTGACCTTGAAGCTAAAGGTGTCATAGAGAAGGTAGAAAGACCTACAGAATGGGTAAACTCTGTTGTGGTTGCAAATAAAGCTAATGGCAAGCTGCGCCTTTGCCTGCACCCAAAGCCCTTGAACAAAGCACTAAAGAGGTGTCATTTCCCAATG
>NW_027179797.1:47500-50000 GCF_036669935.1 Montipora foliosa
TAGGTGCCGCACTTCGCCATCAATCCAGGGCGGAGAGTTTGTGTCACGAACTGTTTTTGTTGGGACATGATCTTTTACGGCTGAGAGAAACAAATCCTTCCAATTAGACCAGTACTCGTCAATGTCCTCGGAGGCAGCAATTTGGAAAGGTGTTCTTGAGAGGGATTCCCGCAAAGCGTCGAGGTTTCCGTTTTTAAAATCGAACACTTGCCGAGTGGATCCCTTAGATCTCTTGAATCTTAATTTAATTGTGAATGTTATAACGTAATGATCCGAGGGAAAACGGCCATCTCGGGGGTGAAAAGTTGAAACATTCTCAATAACCTCGGGCCAGTTGGACAGCAGTAGGTCAAGTTTATTGCCGGAGATATGAGTGGGACCAGAGATAAACTGTTGGAGATAGTTATCCCCCATTAAATCACAGAAAACGTTGTGGTCCGCTCGGCCCCCATTGTTTATAGGGGCAGACATGTCTTCTGACCAATCCTGCCAATTCCGGCAGGTTGAAATCACCCCCGAGTATTAAGCAGGATGATTCACCATTTTCCTGAAGCGAAGAGTTCAGTTGAGTAAGTGGTTCAGGTGCAATGTCGGGATGGTAGAAACAATAAAGAAGCACAGGTTTATCGTGTCCGTTTCTAAGTTCTACGACAACAAGCTCGGTGCTTTCCCTTTCAAGGTCATTACGTCTGGCAGACTGAATATCACATTTGATAGCTACCAACACTCCGCCAGCACGCTCGCCTATGTCCCTTCTATAGATGGTGTAGCCAGGAAGGATTTCGGTGTCAAAAATGGCGGCGTTCAGCCATGTTTCGGTTATCAGAACAACATCGAAGTCCCCACCATAGACAAGACGCTGGAGTAAAGTTATTTTGCAAAACTTTTTAGCGTCGTCTACTGAATTGACAATAGCTTTTAGGCTTGCCTTCAGGTATAAAGCGCGAAGCGAGTCACTCCAACAGGTCGGTCCCGGATTCGGATGAATCCCGACGAGATAAACTTCGCAGGGATTGAAAGTAGCCACCCGATTTGGGCCATACAAGATGGTGCACTTGAAAAACTTTCTTCTGGCGCTTACATGAGACTCCCCAACATTGTAAATTGGATTCAACTTGAAAAGAATATCACCAATCAGAGGTCGGAATGTTGCAAACGTATTAGCAAAATACAAACAGCAACGTTTGGCTCTTCTATTGACCAGCAATGGAAAAACAATACGTTGATGTTTCACCGATGAAGGGAACAAAGCAACACCAAATACCTCATTAGCAGGTCGTGAACCG
Organism: Montipora foliosa; assembly: GCF_036669935.1. Classification (NCBI taxonomy): domain Eukaryota; kingdom Metazoa; phylum Cnidaria; class Anthozoa; order Scleractinia; family Acroporidae; genus Montipora; species Montipora foliosa. The sequence goes on from NW_027179797.1 coordinate 48,787, forward strand.
CAACTAAACAATATGCAAATTCCAGTGGTATCGGTAGTTTCTCTCGTATTCAAGTAACAAGTCAATCTTGATCTTGGAACCAAAATTCGATAATTCTGGAACTTTAAAATCCCCAAAAGTGCACATTGTGTGTTGAAAGGCGGAGTTCTTGCAGAATTAAGTAAGACTGAGCACTCCAAGGTCAGCAAATTCGATAACATTACGGAGAGCAAAACGACACGTCTGACCTCCATGACACTCACGCAATAAGGATATGAAGCACGCTAGCGCTATTGAATTTATGTTATAAGGCTAATTGACTTTATTTACTAGCTATCAGGCAAATTTTTCAAAAACGTCATGATTCAACTGTTTTTCTAACACAATTCATATGCATGACGGGTTTCCTGAGCAAAAACCTCACCTTAGAATTAAGGACGTTACAAGGTGGAAGATCGTTTGTACATACGGAAAAACATTACTTTCATTGTCTTCAAGGTGACGATGGTGTTCGCATGTCTGGCATGTTTCTTTGCTGTGACAATCAGATTTAAATCACCGCACAGACTCGATTGCTTAACTTAAGTTACCTGTTAAATGAAGGCCAAGCTCCAATATATACGAATCATCACACCATGGCACAGTTCTAAGAGATACAACCGGCATAACCTGCGATCTGGCTCTATTTTAGTTTCGCGTGCTACGTAATGTGGAGTTGGCGAAACGAAAAATTCCTTCCGCCCACCTTTTTTGATTGATTGACATGTCCTTCGTCGGCCAATCAAATTTACTTCCATTACACCAATACACGCGTGGACGGCAGATTCACGCAATTTTGTTTTGACCAAAGTTAATTACCGTGGGAGGAATATTATAAACGAATTCGAAAGTTACCGTTGGCTTTAATTTGAGAAAAACACATTTAAAGCATGGGGAATGTTTTCGACGACTATATTGCGGCAAAGGCCGGTGTAATTCTCCCTCCGAACTTCACTGAATATGCAATCTTTTAAGCTTGACATCTTAATTTGTAATTGAGATACTAGCATTTTGTCGTTGGACGGTTTGGCAATAGATTTTTAAAGAAAAAAAAAGAGAAATACATTATTCCTTTAACGTGTTTCCCATGAAGGTTTCTTTGGTGATTTTTTCGGGTAATATCTTCAGTTGCAGTGTATTTCTAGAATTGCGCGCAGTAAAATCATGATACGTTTGGCTGTTAATTTTTTGATGGA
>NW_027179798.1:0-19941 GCF_036669935.1 Montipora foliosa
CGTTCGTACCCACCCAGTTTACAGGATAGTACCCTGCATTGTACACAGGTGAACCATCCGGAATAATCCCGAAATACTTGCGATAGCGCTAAGTTAGATTTTGGACTAACGTGTTCGTTGCCGTAGCCGTCGTCTCTGCTTAAAATCCCTATTGAAGGGTTGTTAGCCGGAGCCTACGGTTTTTATCGTCCGTATCTTAGAAGACTAGTTACTTTAGTATCTACCCAACTAGTGGCCTAATGCAAATGCTGCATTTTGCTTGGCTTCGCTACTAGAGGACTATTAGTAATAGTCCGCAAGTAAGCGCAAAGCGAGCCGCTTTCTTTCGTTTTAATTCCCAAATAAATATATTTTCAACTTGCCTGTTTTTTGTGCGAACTTTTTATTTGCCCTTTTCTGTGCCCCTAGTTGGGTGATACTAAGAACAATTAGACCCTCTCCCTCAAGGGCCACGGGTCAATAGCCCATTCGGCTTCGCCTAATTGTGAAAAAGACCCTGAGGCTGTTGGTCCGGCCGGAGTTGAACTCACGACCTCCCCTATGCGCAACAAATTGAGCAACCGGTGAGGCGGTTAATATTTTTAACGCCCTTAACGGCCATCTGACTTTGCATCGTCTGAGAGAAAACGTCTTCGTTTCCTTTCCAGGTTAGCCCTCCGTCCATTGCCAAATAACCAGTATAAAAATTTGAAGATGACAGTGCTCCCGAATCAGGTTAACCAAGGAGAACAAAAAATCGTATTACCGCTTCGAATAATTTTATGCAACACCATTATTCGCATATGAAGACCTGGAAAATGCTTGATGGGAATGCCCCTCCAAACGTAAAAAGTAAACACGTTTGAGGCCAGGCCCTTTGCTTCTGATATTGCTCTACTTAAATCTGGACATAATACGCGTCTGTTATCAACCGTAAGATAGAAATTAACTTTACTCCGAAGCGTATCAGGTACAAGTTCACCTCCGAAAGATGCCGTCCGTCGATATCCCAGAATTATAAAAGATTTCACATGATGAAGTTATAGATGTCCTTCACTGTGACGGGCCATACAACGCGGTTCTGATAGACAATGAACACGCTGTATCGCAGCGCCCATCTAAGCCCTTCTGAGGCCCCCGCAATGTTTGTATTTCAACATTTTTGAGCCCAAAAGTTGATTAGTAAAGAAAAGGTTTGCAACATCGACATTCCATATTCTAAGCTTCAAGGGAAAAAAATAATGCATTTTTGGCTTTCCCTTTAACATTCTTTTTGCAGCATTCCCATTGTAACGTTTGCGGCTTTGATATGGATATTCTATGGTCAAAGTTTTGTTCTTTGCTTTCAGGCGGCTGATGAAATCACCCTGAAAAACATACATTAGTCCATACAACCTTTTGAATGAAATCTTTACGCGAAATTGCCATAACGCAAGACAAACGAAATCAGGATATATTGCAGTGTGAGTATAATGCACATGGTTTTCGTTTCACTGTGGCTTCACTAAGCTGCCACCAGCAGCAGGTCAACATCTAATATGGCCAGATAAGATTTTAAGCGGGGATCATACGATGATAGTTCCCCCACCCTCCCTCTTTGGTCGTTATTGTTGTAATTGAAACGAAGTAACATGAAATCCTTGTGAGTTCTAAATATTAACGATGCTGTTTAAAGAATATGAATGTAGCCACTATTTTCGGCGTTAACTCTGAGGCAATACAGATCCACAAACACGTAAGTGAAATTAAATATCGAAATAAGAGCACTAAAAAAATTAACAACGGTTACTTTTAAAATGAAACTGTTAAATATGATACGTTTGACTCAAAACGTGCGGTATTGTCAAGGTGAAAGATTTCTCAAATTTCTGAGGTCGCTTTTCACACAAGTTTACAAAGTGCACTTTCCGTATAATACAGGAACATAATATCACATGTGCTTTGGATATAAAAATAAATAAATTGACTAAGATACAATATACATGTTGAACTTTTTAAACGCCTACGCAAACTACAAACCTGAAAAAAAAATTCATGAAGAATCCAGCGAGAAAATGCGTTTTTAAAGTCTCTTTAATTATTTCCTCTACCGTAAGTGTCTTAGTCAGTGGATGTAGAAAAGTAATAATTAATAGACTAATCTATAGCTAGAATGACTGAAAAGTAATTCACGGAATCGGATCTAATATAGAGATCAGAGAGAAATTTAGTGCCCAGAGGAAAATAATGGATTTATGCTGAGTGTTGGCATGCGTAGTTAGTTATTTTCCCATGTGGTGAGTTTGGGCATTTCTGTCATCCGGAGATTTTCTGGAGATCTATCACCATTTGTGCAAGCCAGGCGGAAGCTGCTTCACCAGAGTCAAATCAAATTTCCCGTCCCGCACCCTCCCTATTTTTACTTTCTTGTGGATGTCGTGTGTCCCCTCACTTTTGCTGGGATTATGTCTTCTATATTTGGGTATTTCCTATGTTTATACCCATGCTGATTTTTATAAACGGCCTAGCCCATCAGGGCTTGGGACACAAATATCCCAAACAAATGTGGTATTATGACTGTCCCAGCAAACGGAGCACTCGCCCAGAGCAATGCCTTGCCAACCAATATCAGTAAGACTGTATGGAGCATGAAGCATAAAGAGAATCCATTTCTGCAAGTTCGCGATAGGGCCGGACAGGGGTTTTTTGCGAGGGATGTGGGCACAAGAATGAGATAAAGGTGGCTCTAATATTCCGAGGATGCGATAACTCTTACTTATAACGGCTTACCGCCTCCCTGTTTCTCAGGCAGACTACTACTCAAGATATCTTTGCTCATTCTGGCAAATGTTTTCACCAAAAGGTGTACTAACGAAGCATCCTGCATCTACAATTTTTAGTTTTATGAAGAGAATATGGTAAAAAATGACTTTTTTAAAGTCGACCTTTTTTCAAACTCGACTTTCGAGTGCGAACGGTACGATTGCGATTTTGTCTTTTTATTTATTTATTTTTTTAAATATTTTTGGTGTCTTGAATCGAGACTTCCTGGCTACTCCTGTCGTTTTAAAAAGTACTTTAACCTGGTTGTGGTCCAACGTACGCCACACTCGGCAGTCCACACACCACCGTACTTGTTGATCTTCCTGCAGGGCTTTCCAAGGTAACACCCCCCAAGGTTCTCGAAGGTAAGAATAAGCAAGAATCGCAAACCATCGCAGGCCAAGCCATGGTAACCGCACAGCATCGTGACCATTCTTCTGAACAAAGTCAAGTCCGCCATGAAAAACATGAGAACCTCGGAAATGCAACTTACCGTGGCAACTGAATGTTGAAAAGAGCTGGAGTTTCCACCAATGTCTTGAAGGAACCAGAACAGGAAGGACAAGCTGAAGACTGTGGTAAAATCCTAAGCATAGCAGAGTGAAAATAAATGTACCATGCTTCAGGTTGCAGAAGATCTTCATACCTGTCCAGAATTCGTTTTCGGGGCTGAAACTTCGTGTTTCGGATCAGAGGTTGGGAATTTTGAAAAAGAACGGCACGAAGAAGTCCATAATCATCGCAACTGCAAATACGTATTAAAAATTGAGACGTAGTGGATGCTGTCCTCAAACGGACAAGAGTTGAAAGCTGTGACCACGTGCTCCAGATATCAATGATCCTATTCCCCAACCTATCTAGCCAAATAAACGCTTGCCTACCATACTCGTGTCTCGCGGCCGCTTCAGAATGCCAAGTGGTTCCGCTAATCGGTAAGCATTGGGAGCTGGCGCTGCTATAAATTCACCCAGGAACAACCCGAGTGACGACAAACGTGATAAAGATCGTGTAGGTTATCCTTTAAGCGGAAATCCTCCTTGATGTTCTGTTTTTTACTTTTTTGTTTTTTCGTTAATATTTTGGATTGTTCTTCTTTGGGTAGTCTAGGATTATCCCCCCGTCTGGCCCCTTCTGAGTTCTCCACTCGAAGTGCCCTCGGCGACAGCTGAGGTTTACCGTGTCCAACGTCATTCTCGAAATCCCAAATCGTGCCACGTTCGAAGCTTTCTGCAAATTTTCCCTCCTCATTTGTGATTACAGAACCTTGCGGTCTCATGTTTGAACCCACCGCGTGAAATAACCCATTCTGGGTTTTGCTCGTAAAGAACGTTTTGTTGCGAATTCCTTGTTCAGGTGTCGACGCGTGGAACGATCGATAGCCCTAGCGTCCTGGAAAGAACATTTGAGTGGCTTGGCTAAAGTTGTCGTCCCGTTTGCCTCGGGATAACACGGAAGATCGAATGGTGAAACGACGCCTCTGTGAAAAGTGGGCTATGGTTGTTCCTATAATGGAGATAATAAGTATAAGCTTGGGTCGGTTGCATACGTCGGTCACCATTCCCCAGAGCGGAGAGCATAGCATCTTAACGAAGGGACGAACGCCCGAGCATAATAACCAGATTCACGAGCGGTTGAGCCAAAGTTGTTTATAGAAGACTCCAAGGTACGGAAGAAAAGCACCGGTTGCCATGAAGAAGAAACAGAAAGACAGTTTGGGAATTACCAAGTCCTGTCCACTAAATCTAAAATCGTTTTTAGGGACATTTTTTATCTGATTTTTTGTCCCTCGAACCTCTGGCATGTCTTCGACCGAACTCGTTTCCTGGCATCGTGGCCTTTTTTTTTCCATATCAAATCTCAAATTAATCATACATCAGTGGCCGAATATCCCCTGATAACATTCTACTCAGAAATATCTTAGCACGGCGAAATTAATTTGCTGGCTTTTCTCGTGAAACTGTGGAACCACCTCAGTAACCATCGAGCTCGAAAGATGTTTCTCGAGACCTTCAATTTCGGACCTGCAAAAGCGACGATCCTTAAGACCGGTGAGATCGCACCGAATTGTACTGCGTCGGATTGAGAAGTAACACCATAGTGGATCGTCGTGAAAATACACAAATTTGAAGCACTTTAAACCCCCTTCCTCCCAATGTAAACATCTGAGACTAACTGTTTTATTGGCTGCGCAAATTCGATTTACGTTAACAATTTCAGTCCCATCCCTCGAGTCAAAATGCTGCGTATGGTTACTACGTTGTCAATATAAGCGTAGAGTGACAACAAAATCCTCAATTTAAAGGCCGCATCAAATAATCGCTTAAGAATTCTTCGCGGTTTGCATTGACATCGAGCCTTTCGCGGGAAAATATATCAACGTCTCATATAGATCTGAAATCAACAATTTAATGTATTTTGACATGCGAAAGATATTTTTGTTTGTTTTACATTCTCAAGTTTGGATAGGAAATAAAATTCAATTAATGTGTCAGATTTTTTGTCGCTCGTGGCGAGTAAGCGATGATAAATTTGAAAACTCGAAGGGTAACCGGCAAAACGCAAGAAGGCACCACCCTTTATGTAAATCGGTAATATTTGATTTAACTAGCAATATTTGAACTACACTGAATAACTTTTCTAACGTTATTTCAATTTCTCTTTGCAATGGCAACCAAATTGATACCATAGGAAGTCCCTAACATTGAACGGCTGAATTCAGGGCACGCTGTGAGTGAGGATAACATAAAAAAATGTCCAAATTTTAGATTTTGTACTATCAAACAGCTAACCTAATTCAATTTTAATACAAGTTAACTTCAATAGCCCACTCAAGTTGTTTTTGCCGCTGGAAACAGAATTTCAAATCTAATAAGTAACTTGCCGCACCAGCTAATGTTTTATTATGAAAAACTCAGGCTTTCTTTGGAAATTGTCGCACTGTTTTAAGAGGTGCCACGGTTTTCTTTGCTGTAACTTGTTGCGGCGAATGATAGGGAAACGCCTTCAATCTGATCTCTTCAAACAGTAGCTAGGTAACGGAACATGGTTCAAAACCATGGACAAGGAGAAAAAGGTGAATTTACTTTAACTCTCATCTTTTAAATAAACCTGGCTCCAGTTCTTTAATCAGTTGCACAAATTGTTTTAATTGAGGTTTTGTTAGTTTTATCGCTTGTCAACTCCCTGGCCTTAAACCTGTGTTAAAGGAAGGATTTGCCCGGCTTCTGTTTATAGCTCCAAGCGAGACACAAGTTTAACGTGAACTATACCAGATTGTTGAAACCCAGCTAAAAAACTGTCGCCAGTTTTTGCTATTCATTGCAACACGAACTCTAAAACATGTTGAATAAAACAATTGTTTAATGGCGTCTTTCCACTGACCTCCCACGAAGAAATTTACCGGTAAACCTAAGTTTTCCTCCAGGAAATGAACGGAAAGACTGTCCTTTACACTAATATAATTAATGTACGAGTTTTGGAGAAAAGAACGGAATATGAAATTTAGTCTCAGTTTGAGTTGTACACAAAGAAAGTAAGTTACATAATTTTTTGCATATGCATAACGAAAGACCTTTGTAAATGAAAAAGAGAAATAATCAAGGCAGTCAATCAATACGAAAACATATTGTTTTTGTAGCGAATTCAGAGCTTAAAAATAAAAGATCGATCAAAAAGTTCGTGTGGTTTCCAATGGTTGTTAGTCAAAATCACCTTGCCGCCGCGTTTGCTGCTCGAAATTTATCATGCAATGACCCCCAAAAAAGGAACCATAAACTGCATTTATAACAACCAGTGATGGCCAGACAAAGGGAATCATTTCAAATATTCATTTAGCCTACGTCCTTTTGTAGACAAATTGACAGTGGGTTGGTTGTTATTGTAAATAATCCTTAACATTGTGGTCACTAGTAGAATGACACGTCAGTTTTTTAGTTCATGACACGATTTTTCAGGGGCCAAATATTTCTTATAGTCCCGTTTCATCACTGAGACATGAAACTTCTTATGTCAGGCAAGTTCTCCAGCTGTTCATACGAACTAGTTCCTAATGGTTTTTCAGCCCCCGTGCAGGTGTGAAATACTCCAGCGCAGCGAAAGTGGAAATGAGAAATTTAATTAAAACAACCAAACCGAGTAAAGTATGATCTTGTCGAAAGAACCTCCGCCCAAATAAGATATTAGAAAAATTGTTCAAATTGTATTTTAAAGGCATTGAGTGTGTCGTGATTATATTAAATCCAAGGAATCAAACTGATAAAAAAACGAGAATTTAGATGTATGAAGATATGTGCCTCGTTTCTCCTTAGTGTAATGGGAATAATTTTTTTATTAAGTTTAGCATTATTCTGCGATAGCGGCTCACTTTCAAATGAAATGATAGCGATCAACTTTGATACCGCAGACTGGCGCGGAATAAGCTAGATCAAGTTGGACCTTCAATGAGGTACAAAAAAGTCTATTTTTTATCCCTAAATTAGTATGTCGCTTCAATTATTTCTCGATTTAAAATATAATCATTTAAGTAACAGTTTTCCATTAATTTAAAACAATGTGGATTACATGATTATCTTGAAGTAACGCTTCACCACCAAACTGGTTTTAGAAAAGGTTGGCACTGCCCGCCCAAAATAATCGCATCCCCCCCTCAAATATCAACTTAGTTATGTCAATTTGCGTAGATAATATTTTTTGTCGTCTTCCTCTATACAAAAGTATACACCATCCTCAAATGAAATTTAAGGGCATCGACAGAAATCGTATTCTGGCTCGCTACGGGCGAAATATAACGCCATAAGCATCTCCAATCCTCAAAAAAACGAATTAAAGGGCATTGACTGAAAATCGATTCTGGCTCGCTATTGGGGGACAAAAATCCCTAAGGATATTTTTAAAAATTCTGAAACCAATGTAACTGTTGGGGGTCAAATCAGGGAGGCTCAGGTTCAATCCCTTTTTACCTAGGTTAAATTGGTGGCCTTATTTTACCCTATCGGGTTGAATATGCGCTCTGTAGCTGTCAACACCCCAAAAAAGGATTGAACACCACCAATACCTTCCCTCAAGCTCTGTCTTACGCACATCAACACATCTCTTATCTTATCTGTTTCTGTATTCAGACACCTATCCATGTCCAGGGGTGTAAGCAGCCAGCAAGCCCGGTCTTACAAACCTTTTGACATAATTATCCCGAACACTTTTTCCTCTCGTCGCATCACCTTGTACCAATGAATGCACGACAGGCTGCTGTCACAGGAAAAAAAGATCATTCGATTCTTAGGGCAAATATCCTGTCCCCAAAAAAGCCGCTACGTGCATTCACAAGCGGATGGAAAACCCGTGGCAGCATTCTCCTGCTTGGTGAGAGCCCAGCGACTCTGGCAGAAACCCTGGAGAACTCTAATCCAATCCCGCTGCCCTCACAAATGCGGCCACCCCGGAAGGCTCCTACAAACTTTTATGCACTGAGGTAAACACCCTACCTGCTTTCCACCACGAAAACGGAACGACTGTCCTTCCTTGCTCTAATTCATAAATTGCGTGCATTGGGAATGATCATAGACGTTAAATATCGGCGTCGCCGTGAGTTTTGTGGCAGAGAGAACAGGCTCCTTAACTTGGGTTTCCATAGAACTCAAACGCACTTGGGTTTGTGTCGAATACACATTGTAAAGATGCACTTACATTGTATTCAAAATGGACCAGTGGTTTTCTTTCTTGCAGTTAACAGAAACCCAAAGAGTTGCAATGGAATCGCGAAAAAATGTCCTTTTGTAATTGAAGTCGCGTTGATCGTGAAGAAAGATTCACCTACAACATGATTACAGTTAAAAATATTATTCCTCGGTTGTAACGCAATGCAAGGTTACTATAAAGTTCACTGAACAAAAATCACTTTGAATCTGGTAATAATCCTAGTTTTTTTTACTCCTCTGAACCTCCCAAGAAATCACTAAGTTTGGAACGGGCTGGCCTAACTGAAAATGGTTAGCTACGCCCCTGCATTCAGTTTTCAGGATTACAACATACGTAACTCGGACCGTTTAAGATCATTTCTCGTACAACATCCTTTCAATGGATTTTTTTTAAAAGACTTCTCAAAAAAATTTGACGTCATGAGGCCTTCTTTGATACAGTTTTCAAAATATCTATTTCCTTTTTTTTTGTCCAAATAGAAATTCCATGCTACAGTTGGCGAAAAATGACGGGGCGATTCCCAGCTGGTGAAAAAGCCGCCTCTTCCTTTCGTTTCCTGAGAGTTTGTACCTGTTTTTTCACTAAAACGCACAGGCAGAGGACTGTGACAGATTGCGCATGCCCCTTTTTGATTGAAAGTGATGTGAGGCTCTCATTGAAAAAGTCACTTCAAAGGACCGTCCCATGCAACCTGTGTGAAGGGTTCTTAGACTAAAGAATCTACCTTGGCAACCATTGTCTTGCTGTAGTTAAGAGTCACCCTTCTTCAATAAAAAGCATGTTCTTTCAAGAACTCAATATTCTTAGATTTTCAATGTCTGAGAAAATACATTTGGATGTTCTGTACAATCGGAACCACTTGGTTCAGTGCATCCCTCTTACTGTTCCCAAGCTCCAGTTGGAACCGGACCGTCTTACAAAACCAGTCGTACATGGACTGTTTAAAATAATTGTAATCTGACGTCTCATTATACCCCACGAAGAAGAAAATAGGGGCATTAATTTGGTTTTTTTTGCGGTTACCATGGTAAATTGCGCTAATTACCACCGCCGGGGGCGGGGACTACACTGGTCAATATTCACTGGCTATGTGCCACTACGTTCTCTCAGAACCCCTATCCATTAAGTAAGTCTATTTTATGGCCAATTATAGACCCAATCTTAGTCACGTTGTGTAAATGTAATTTTAGCGACCGCAACTTAGTCACTTTCTGTTTATGGCTAAACCTTACATGAGAGGTCATTTTAATGGTAGATTCAAAACAGAATATAAGTGCAACTAGTAAGTAGTAAATCAACAGCCCTACAGTTCTTTCTATAGCACCCTTTTTTTTTAACCGCGAACAGTCCCATTTTATATCCCACTAGCCAGAATTTTCTTACCCCCGGAATCCCGACCACTTGCGGACCCCATTCTAGTAACTCTGTCGGGAACTATGTTGAAAATGCAACTCTCTTATAGTCAATTCCGTCGTGAAAATGCGACCCCATCCAGCTGCTAATTTCTTTCTCGATGCTGACTCCTCTGATCAGTAGCAGATGTGTTGGCCATTTATTTACTTGGAAATATTTAACAAAAAGCCACCACTTTCCACGCTTTGGATATCATTGAACACTTTACTGTAAAATATTAACCACAATATTTACAACTTGGAATGAAAATTTATGAGCCTATTGAAAGAAATTTTCTCACACCACATTGAAATAGTTAAAAAACTGGACCCTCCAATATTGCCATTTTCTCAGCCAGTAAGAAAAGATGTAGCCGTCTCAAGAAATAAAACCAAACATAAGAAAGAATGACTTTTTTTCAAAAAAACAGGAAAGAGATTTTTTGTATTTCTTTTAGAAGGACAAGGGGTATTTTCAACAACCTTATTTCACAAGTTTTTAAGTATTCAATGTAACGAGTTCTACAACAGACTTTTTCCCAGGCTTTCCCTCCAAGCAGCGGATGGAAACTCTGACAACTATCGTAGCTCGGAACGAGGCTGCTTTTTCTATTTTTAGGAAAACGTGAATTGTGCATCAACCATGTCGTTTCATTTACCGTGTCATTCTAGAACTTCTACGACCAAAAAAAAACTCTTCTACCACATTTTTTTGATACTTTTCCGAACACCTACGTAGCGCTGAGATTTGAACCTTCCGCAAGTTTTCTGTACTTTTTATCATTTTTTCCTTTCTGATTCCTTGACTGGAAATAAAGTACATCCTCATAAAATCACTTTTATTGTTGGCTTGGTGCTGAAGCACCGAAAAGTCAATTATAACTTGACCCTGTGGAAAAAATAGGAAATAAATAAATGATGAGTTGACAAAAATTTTGGAGAACTTTTATTGGGACTGCGGCGGGATAATTGGATTGCGACTTGGTCACTTTTCGCGGTACGCTGCATTGTCCCATGGGCCTGGGTTTGTTAAGAAATTCGAATGAGAATCACGCCATTTATAATACGATCGAATGATTTTCAAGCATAAGGGCTACTTTACACAAAAAGCCGGTCGCAAATGAAAAGCTTCCCTCGCACATTTTGGTTTTGGGCAAATTCTATTCTGATACCGCCTCTCTCCCCTGTTCCAATGATCTTTCTAAATGGACGAAAGGAAAGACATTAATTTAAACCCAACATTTAGGGACGATTGAAAGATCTCGAATTAAGGGTACGTTCGATTGACGCTATGTCCGGAATAAGAATACGTGGAGTGATGATTTAGAAAACACTATGTGTGGTGTTTTGCAAAGCGAAAAGGAGAATAAAGCTATGTTTTAAACTAGCATTTTATCAGATGTTTGGGAATATTACTGTGAATCTCCCCAAAAAAGAAGGATTTCTAACCTTCTATTCCATGTATTCCTATTCCGGCATAACGGTCAATCGAGTGCGCACTAAATACCTAGATTGTTGTTTAACCTTTCTTACCCATGAAGACACTGTTTTGGCATAAGCTGCAGATGGAACATCCTAAGGAAGAGAAAATAATAATTTTCATGTGAGGGATTTTACAGTTATGTGCTTTAGTTTTACCTGGCCTTTACATGAAAGTGAGGCTGGGTTGACCTTGTTATGAATACAGCACCTATCCTGCTTTTCTTATGTTAATGATTTTGTCCTCGTGCTAATTAGTTGGAATTTACATACGAATCGCAGTGAGGTTTCTATCAAAAGAAGGTCAACTCTAACCACACTTTCATTCACACGCCAGGTAACTAAGCACACAACTGTAATTTGCAATCCAGACACATGGTTCTCCCCCCGCAAAGCGAGGTTCTTTTCGCAAATTCTGATGTTTCGCACTTATAAACGTCTACTTACGTTCTCGAACAAAAGCGATAATTATAGTTGAAATTTTATTTTGTTGGAACAAGAATGATTTCAGCATTTGGAGAAGAAATTCATTACTCCAAAATTTCATATGTTTAACTGGTCAAAGTTTAGTTGCGTCAACCGGCTGACTTGGACAGCATCACCGTCATAGAAAATCAGAAACGAGGCGAGACTGCTTGGTCTTCCTTCAAAAATATGGCGCTTACCAACAGGCAACAAGTCGCATAGGCGGTGGCCATTATGGTGTTTCTAGTATTATATAAACAACAAAACAATGAATTTGTTCAGTGGGGACCACCAATGCGTTCACAAGCATTTGCCACATTTAGTGATTTTATGTGACTAGTCGTCTAGGTACGCAGCAATTTCCGTTTTAGAAAACTCTTGTTTGGCACCTCAAAGCAAACTCATTAGGTTGTCACCAAAATTTATTTTGTTACATAAAAATGCTCTTATAAAGACGATGCTCAACACGTCAATTACTAGCATGGAGTTTAAACTCATTTACATTGCGACTTTTGAAGGTAGTCTGTTACTGGATATATACGCAAAAACATACCGACTCTGCTCAAACTGAAACAATGCATGGCTGTTAATTATAGTAAGTACCAAGTATTCCACAAAGCAGACTGGAGTTTGTCACTTTGCTGAGCATCTTTTAGACAAACGACGAAATCCAGGTGTTTCTACCATGGAAACCCGCGAGTCAGAGTTTCCGATGAAAGGGTTTCAAACATTTATTAATTATAGATCGTAACATATTTGACAGCCCTGTTGATGGCCCAACTTAATCATCCAGGCCTGAATTCTACTCTTAACCAAAATATTCTTCATGTTTCCCGGTGCTCACTAAGTGGAACAGGCCCTATGGCAATTTATAAACGAACGGATTGATATATGAAGCTCATATGTCCATTCCGGTCGTTGATTCATTCCTTCATCACCGGGAACATTAGAACCCACAAATGACCAGCTCCCACCATCACTGGCTTCATAGCTCAGTTGATTAGAGAGGGTCCGCAACGGTATCTGCGAGGTCACGGGTTTCAAACCCCGTTGAAGTCCTGAATTTTTCAGACTTCTCTACGCAATTGTGCCACATTGCGTTTCATGTCTGCGAGGATCATGGGCATTGGCGATTTCGGTTCAGGTTCTATGGAGGGAGTTCTGTACAAAGTAAGTCAGCGTGGGCGAGGAGCCGCTTTTGGTCCCTGTGCTCTTAGTCCCCACTGAACCATGTGTCCGGGGTGGCGGGGGTGTGTGTGTTGGGATTGGTCGGTTTGCTTGCGGCTTTTTCAGTACTGATGTGTTGGTTACCTCTTGTCTTCTAGCGAGTGCACTCTACACATATCCCAAACGACATGGTAACACGGACGCACCCAAATAAGGGGCATGAGTTACGCGTCAGAGACTTGCAGACGGGAGCATAACCAACCGGACAAATCGGCAGCGCAAAATAAAAAGCTAACGATATCCATTGAAGCGAACACCATAATTTTTTCAGGGGTCGGCCGAGGAGAAGAGGACCCTAGCGTGGGGGTATACCATTCTACCGATTTCAAAACCTTAAGCCATACATACTGCTCTCGGGTGTAAATGGTACAGAGAATCCGGAGGAGCACTTCGCGCTTGTAACCGGATTCGACTTACTCGGGCCAAACGCATCCCGCAATAGCTGTGCAGTACATTCGTTTCTCATTTGGCGACGAACAAAGGTAGAGCAGGGCATGGGTTGTCCTGCCATGTACCCACCAAACAATGCTATAGGAAGCGGGGCTGTCCGCAGACCCCATGCTGGGAAAATCGCTTGTGTTGAGGGAAACTCTACAAAGAAAATACTACTTATTAAAGCAAAAATATCAAAACAACGTTATTTTTTCGATGGCTAAAGGTTCGGGGTATGAGGCTCCCTGGCAGTTCAGGGAGGCTATCAAAATAGCCCCAAAGTTATGCATGCTCGGCTTTGCAATCAGTGATGACACCACGGTAGGCAGCCGTTAAAGATGTATCCATGCTCTGTGGGGTAAAGCACCGACGACAGCCGAACAAAAAATTACAAACACACAACTTCGAATCCATTTTGCTGTGAAGCCCAGGCAGATCCTACGCATCTAACGTTGATAATGAGTCCTGAAGGCGGTCTGAATATCTTCACGGTTGACAATCATCATTATTTGGAGTCAGTGGTTTGGATTCGTGTGTGTCCCCCTCTCATTGACCAAGTATTTACGGTTACTTCTAGAATGTCAAGTGGCGAGCTATATATGAGTGGGGGGCCGACGAGAAGAATAAGCCTCGTTCCAATCATTTTAGAAGTAACAAATTTTGTTGTTAAGATTATTAATAACTCATGAGTGGCAGTAACTCGGCCCATATACGTATTTCCACGGTTGCACCGGAAACAAGCACCGAAGGAGAGTCTGATCGGGCTGAATCTTTTCAGATGCCACATTATTTCCCTTGCATGATCTTTCATCGTACCATGTTCGTTCCATTCTAACTGTGAGAATACATTGTAGATGGTTCGGGCGATTGTCAAGCAGTATTCAGGCCTCTTATGATGTCCATGGCAGAATCTTTCCCGTTTGGAGTTTAGTTATTTCGGTATGCAATGAGTGAATATGTAAGCCTGCATGTACAGGGGCGCTTTAGTGAGCCAAGCGGGCGAATGCGATATTTCGCGCGGAGCCGCGACACAAGCGCGAAGCGCGAGACGAGGGGGAGATTTGGCTCATAAAAGGCCTGTCATTCAGGCTAGTGAATGGGTGGTAAGAGATCCATTGAATCCCTCGTCCCTATGATAGAGTTACTTTAAAATTCAATTTTAGAGCTTGCCATCTTGCTGCGAAGGTGTTCTTTTAAGTGTTGCTCCCATGACTAGGCTGTTCACTTTCAGACTAACTGACCAATGAGATGTGTCGTCCTGTAATAAAAATATGGGAAACTCCCTCGCTTTTCCTCAGATAGAGTGTTTTCACGTGTACGCCACGGCTGCCATGTTTAGGAGTGAAACAAAGAAACAGCGGTCATTTGGCGAGGGCTATATTCTTTGTTCGATCGCACTCACTTTTTCTAACAATTCTTCCGTTTTGTTTATGACCTAACTGTATGCAATAGGGATGTTGGTCACAGGGGCGATGAGCGGACGGCAACCTATAGACAATAAAAGTAGGGCTTAATTTTATTTAATCTACTACACTGATTCACTTCGCTATTGAGACACAATATGAGCAGAAAATTGGTATATGGTCCTCATGCAGAGTACTACCTGCTCACCTCGTAGCTTATTACTGAAACCATTTGATTACTTACTTGCAGTTTGTTGAAAATTCGTCCGGATGATGATTGAAGGGGTGATGTGCGGTTTCTGCTGCCGCCATTATGTCGTTAATATTGTCCTGATATAAAACAGCACATACAAAATCGGTATTCAGTATTTTACAAACAGGAAACCAAGAAAGCAAAGCAGCACTAAAACATAACAATAACAACAAGGAAATAGCAGGTCAAATGGAATTTCAATGCTGCCATGCATCTCGTCTAGTTGACCGTTCCCTTCCTGCGGGAAGAGGTATCATCCGATTCTCAAGAAAATAACCTCACGCAGGGGCGTAGCGACCATATACGCAACGTACGCACGTGTGTGCCTCGAAAATCTTTCAAAAAAGTTACTTTTCTTATTTGACTTATTTCTTTACTTATTTTGTGGCGAAAAGGTCACTTTTACACATCCAACAGTTTTCTCTTATTGTATTCCTTAGATTCCTTAGATTCCTTTACAACTAGGCTTAAGACACACCTTTTAAAATTGCTTTTAACTATAGTAAATTTTTTATATTTTTTTCGTGTAATTACTTTAACTCTTCTGTAAAAGCATTGAGACTTTATTGTATATGCGTTTTTAAGAACTGTATTATTTCTTATTAATTATTGTGTCGATTTTAACGAAAAGAAAACTCAGTCATCACAAGAAGTTCTCTTTCCGCGCATGAAGATGAGCTATCAATTACAGTGCGTTCACTGAAACCGGGGTCAGAGGGCAAAACCGAAACAATAAAATCCAACATTTTCAGAGCCAGCGAATCAAGTTTCCGGTACCAAACAATGAAATCGCAAGTTTTTCGTTGACCGGTGATGCTCATGAAAACTGATGGGGGCCACCAGATAATGACAACCAATCGACCCGGTTTTCAGTGAACGCACTGTAAATCGAATTTTAGCTTTGAAAAGTTCACTGTTCTTCTGCAAGTGTTGAGATCGAGTGGTCGTTTGAGATCACTTTGTGTGTGTATATAATCACTAAAACAAGTCTCTTTGCCAATCCTCTCGGTGAATAGTTGGCAGCGTTCTGTTATTGTGAGCTTTGCTGTATTGGGTGGATTGGGTGGAGTCTAGCGGGACCTCGCGGGTTTCAAAGAATGATGGCTGGTGGTGGGTGAGGGTACCGTGACCGGTTGTGTCAGGTAAAGACACGCTGGTGAGTAGCTGTCTTGGCAGGTTTGGGGCCGTGAGACGCGGGGCTGAGAAAATAGGCGCAGGGTAGGTTCTGGGAGCATGAGCTCCCCCTGGGGGCCTGCCAGGATCCTAGAGGATCGCGCCGATCGGTCCTTCGACGGCGCTAATCACTACACCTTCCTATATGTCCCTGCGCATGGAAGAACGCTCTCATCCCCCCTGCGGCCTGTTTGGGAGACATTTTTATGGACTGTTCAGATGGGTTAGTTCACATTTAGTGAGGATAAGTAGCATAGGGTGCCATCGTATCTTAAAGCTTTTTCTATCACTGCATCGAGAAGTGTTGTTAGACTCTTTATATTGTTCCACAAACTTTAATGAACCTTGCTAGGCTGAGGCCACAGGCTACATGTTACTGTGTCATGGTCCGAGAGCACTGTGTAGAAGTCTAACAATCTGCAGATGTTCCCTAACAATTGTAGCACGTTAGAATTTGTGGCGGTCAACATAAAGGGTCGACTTGTTTGAAGACAGCCAAGGGGTGGGGTGTGGGATCCGGCCGGGAGTTGGCGGGCGCTCGAATCAATTGAACTAAAACTACTGGCAAAATTGGAGGGATTGGCCCCCCCGGGTCCTCGTGTGAAGTTGTTTACTCGAGGCCGGCCCTCCCTCATCACCCTCGTCGGACGTGATTTGATGCAATTGCGCTTTAGTTTGGGCATTTACAGTCTGCATACAAATCATTCTCTCGTCACAAGCTAGTCCTTTAAAGTCTATAAAGGGAGACTTAATTGTTTTGAAGTGTAACGCTTGTGCAGATGGTGGTACCACAGATGCGTCGATGCATTAACTCACGCTGGATAGGCTAAACTTTGGTTCCGTGTGTTGGTAAGAATCCCGGCAGTGTGCAAGTTCTGCAGGTACTAAAAAAAAGACAATCAAATAAACAACATCTGTTTAGGTAATATTTTTTACAGGAAAGTGGGATAAAGGATCATGAATAGACGACGTGAGCAAAAAATAGGGGTTTGTCTTGTCCTTCCCCCAGCTCCCCAGCCGAAAATAATGCCTAGAGTTGCCAGTCTGGGCCATTTTGGTGGGGGGTGGCCACTGTCTGGATGTGGGGTAAGTCTAGTAGTTAGTGTAGGGGTGGGTGTCCATTCCTGTGCCAATCTATGTAGTTGGGATGGTTGTCTACGGGTGATCGGGCTCTTCGAGGTAGCCGCGTTCCTGTTCGAGCAGAAGAGCGGGGGTTCGTGGAAAACGATTTTCGAACCAGCGTTAATTCAGGTCCGGGCTGTCTTGCCCCCAACTTTCCCCCGCGGTGGTCGGGCCGTGATGGAGTTTGCGGAAAAGGGTGTCGTTTCGAAGCTCGTTGTGGTGGTCGAACAGGAACGCCGGTGTGTGGCGTGGTGTCGTAGTGTGCGGTGAGGGTAGGGTGTCTCGCAAACCTGTCTGTTTGCTACGGCTAATTTTGATGGGTTTATCGCTTGGTCGAAGGAGGGGGCAATTGTGTGGTGGTGGTGGGTGGGGGCGGTTTGGGTCTAGGGGCGGGAGGGGGGGGGTGTGTCTGGGGGGGGTGAGTGGGTCTGGGATCATGGCGGGCGAGGGGGCGCGGGGCGATGGTGGGGGGGGGGGGGTTCACACATTGTCGGGGGTTACGGGTGTGGGGCGGGAGGATTCACAGGCCGACGGAGAGATAACCCGTTTACGCGGACAAATGGCAGGCTCGCTTGGATAAAAGTGTGGGGCCAAGACTGCTTGTGGGTGCACCGGGTTTGGGGCCACCTGGTGTTGGAACGACGGAACTCCCAGGGCCAGGTGAGAGGGCAGCTGGATCGAATCAGCACGCCCTGAACATAGAGACGAGTTAGGTAAACCAGGCCAAAGAAGGAATGATATGGTCCGAGAGCCCCTCCACGCTGGGAAGGGACTAATCTTCTAACTTTTCGGGGCTCGCAGAGATACTTGGTAGTCATGGCGGCCTGAGCCAATAACGCAAAGCTTGACGCGCCACAGAGGTTTTTGGAAATATTTTTTGCAACCATGAGAAGACCACAGAGTTTTGGGAATATTCGTGGAGGATAAAGCGATTTATTCCGAGTTTACCCCACCAAAATGCCCTTAAAATGTGATCTCAAGTACGGGGAAAACTTGTAAACAGGCAGTTCCAGAACAAACACTTTAAGCTTGCTTATCGCCGTTCAAGTGTTCGTTTTAGAACAGCGCACGCGTATTAAAGGTGACCCCACCGTGTATTTATAGTTATATACCTGTAAAGAAGCTTTGCCTCTTCGGCTTGTTTCGCTGTTTTCAAACGTAACAAATGCAACGGGCTAAAACGAAGAAGGGAAGCGAGTGTTTGACACAGGAGTTTCCTGTCCAAAAAGTGACCACATAAAAAAGGATAATACCGTCAAATGGACTGATTTGGATGTATTTGCAGGTTAAACATTCAAACGGAAGGGAGTTTCCAACGAACATTTGCGTTCCAAAGTTATGCACTTTAGCAAAATGGGACCGTTTTAGCTCATAACTGCGCTGTTTATCAGATACAATGGCCCGCCTGTAATCGTGTCAGGTGCTCATGTGTTACGCCTATCATATTCCAATGATAAACGTAGTGTTCCGCATAGCGATTTCTTTCCCTTTCCGTAAAACAGATTGATATACTGGCAAGTCGACATATGCGCTTTCGTTGCGACTTCCTTGTTTGGTGATTTTCCGTGAACATAGAGGAGAAAAACGTTTGCTACACCAAGTAGTGCTGCCCAAACTTCGAAATGTTTTGAACATTACTGTCCAATGGTCGTGTTCGTTCACTTTTTGCTAATCTGTATAGAGAAGTACAGTGGAATCACGACAAAGCGTCAAGTACTTACCGACTGAGTTTTACCCTGTGTGGAGGAAATAGAAAAGAACTCAGTTTCTTCTTTATAGGTTGACGTTTCATTACAACAACGGCTTGATTCCTTTGACTTTCGCGCAGCTTTTAGTGTTAAAAGAACACGTTCTTTCAACCAGGAATGTCCTTTAATTTCGGCCAGAGTGACGGCATACAGGTGTAAGTCTCTTGTTTTTCTTAATAGAAATTGTGATGTGAATCTTGGTTTGGGCCTCGGCTCTACAGAACATTGACGTGATAAACATAATCCATATGCAATTCAAAACGAGCGGGAACTAGTCATCGTGTTACAGTTTATAGGGTGTTCATAGAATTCTTATATTTGATCATTTGTGAAGGACTGACATGTGTTGTCAACCCAATACCTTCCTATGGCGACCCTACATTCACTCTATATCCCCACCGTTTGTCATTGACAGTAATCCACATAATGTCTGTTTACTGCGCGGTGATGACGTACTTGAACAGTACTCGCAGTTCCCTGCTATCAAGGGGCGATCAATACATCGGCTACATCGGTAGGGAAAGGACAAACCCAGTCCTTTGACCAAAATGGCTTTCACTCGTTCCACAAGAAGAAGGGTTTTAAAGGTTTTGTGGCCTTCGGTAGAGACATTCTTGGACACGCCTGCGGGGACTCCCGGGGAGGGGTCGAGATCGTCTGCTGCAGTTGGCCGCACACGGACAAACTATGAACCTCAACTAGTATATGCTGATTCCACAAGAAGTAGCGATTTATCGTAATGGATGTTAAATCGGATGGTAAGTATAGGAGAG
>NW_027179799.1:0-34597 GCF_036669935.1 Montipora foliosa
GGTTACGGTTGACAAATCTAGCCTTGAAGTCAGTGTCAGTTAGCCCTACGTAACTCTCGTGTGCACAGGTCAAGACAACCCTAGGAAAACAGTTCTTACGAATAGTAGGACGAATGTTTCCCACCAAGGGCCACGCCCTTAGACAAATTTTTAACCGTAACACGTTTAAGCTACCATATAGTTGCATGCCCAATGTTAAAGCATAATCGACCAAGCACAATAAGCGCGTGCTACGAACGCTAGAACCCAAGCAAAGCCAATGTAGAACGATCATGTCATTGCAGGAAAAAAGAACCAATGAACCTTGACAACAAAATGCTTAACAAAGGAGTATAGTATATCAGGCAACAGTGACCTCAAGCGAAGGAAACAAGAGTTACGTAGGGGCCTAACTGACACTGACTTCAAGGCTAGATTTGCCAGCCATAAACCAGTCCTTCAGGAATGTGGTGCACAGCAACCAGACGAAGTTAAGCAAATATGTGTGGTGGTTAAAACATGCATACAAGTAGATTACAGCATTGCGTGGAAAGATTCTTGGGAAGGGCGTGGGAATATTCTAACAGACACCAAAAAATGTAACTTATGTACACTGGAGAAGTATTTTATAATTTGTCACCCTGTAGAGATAGTAACCATTGTACGAGCTGAAGAGTGGGGCATGGTCCTACGAAACAAACAAATTTGTCGACCACGGAATGTAGTCTATCTTACCAGTAACTGTAACTGTATATATATAACCTTCGGCCGAGTTCCACCCGATAAATCCCGAATAGTGCTCAACAATAATGGAGCAGGCTAATAAGCAATGTTTTTCGACTCAATCTTATCAAGCTCCTAATTTGTCGAGCACTGTGCTAGCTGAACATCCAAACATGGAACGTGTTTCGTTGAACTACTCAACCAAGAACATCCCTGTCGCATCGAAGAAAGCATACAGTAAGACAGGTTATCGACAAGACTGAGCAGTTCCTGTGCAAGAATGAGATGGAAGGCTCAACACTTTTTAAACCTAAATTTAAACCCAAAACAACAACAAGAGATAAGAAACTTTCGGCTTCAAAACAAGAAACAAACCCCCTGTCATTGAGGAGTTTTAGGAGTTTGAGGGATGGCATGATGAAGATCATCCAAAAGGTCACATTCAAGAATATTGAGTGGTCCAGTTCCAAAAAGGGACCTCAATGAAGGAAACCAAATCAATTAAACGGGACAACCGGACTATTTGTAACGGCCGATAAATCCACTACTTTTACAAATTGGAAAGACACCAAGTACAATCAGCTCTGCATGGGACAACATCACAAAAGACCTACAAAAGGCAGAGTATAACCTATTAAAACAAAATTGACGTGGAAAGCCGAAAACAATCACCGAGAAACTCAGTATTGACGAACGCGTCGCAACGACCGCTACAAAAGAAGCTTTTATCACCTAAAAGACCACAAGGACAATTTCGCGGAATAAAAAATGTGAGTGTCAGTTCCAAAAAGACCTCAATGAAGACATGAAATCCAATTAAAAGGGACAACCACTATTTGTCAAAGGCCGATAAATCCACGAACTTTTACAAATTGGAAGCCCCCAAGTACAATCAGCTCCTGCATGCCAAAATCACAAAGACCTACAACAAGGCAGAGTATAACCTATAAACGCAAAATTGACGTGAAAGCGAAAACAATCACGGAGAAACTCCGTATTGACGACCGCGTCGCAACGACCGCTACAAAAGAAGCTTTTGTCACCCTAAAAGACCACAAGGGACAAAGTTTGCGAATAAACCAAGTGAGTGTCAGTTCAAAAAAAGACCTCAATGAAGACATAAAATCAATTAAAAGGGACAACCGCATATTTGTAAAGGCCGATAAATTCCACGAACTTTTACAAATTGGAAGCCACCAAGTACAATCAGCTCCTGCCATGACAACATCACAAAGACCTACAAAAAGGCAGAGTATAAACCTATTAAACAAAATTGAGTCACAAGCGAAAACCCAATCACCGGAGAAACTCCGTATTGACGACCGCGTCGCAAACGGACCGCTACAAAAGAAGCTTTTATCACCCTAAAAAGACCACAAGGACAAGTTTTGAGAATAAACCAACGTGCAGAAGAATTAACCCCGTCCAAAAAAAGGAGATCCGGAAAAGATTAGCAAGCAAATCCTCGACAGTATCAACAAGAAACTGCTGAACGTAGACGAGAGAAAACCATTGGAATAAACACCTCCTAGGCTGTGCTGCAATGATTCAAACAGTTGCCTACCAAACAGAGGTGTGCTTTCATAACCTTCGATGTAGTGGAATTCTACCCTTCCATGTCAGAGACACTACTCCAGCGTGCCCCGTGACTTCGCATCCAATTATGTGACCATTTCAGAGTGATGATTCGTCACATAATCTTACAAGCTAAACAATCCTTCTTTTCAACAACAGAAACACTTGGCAGAAGAGAAAACACCGCTATGCTCTTCGACGTCACCATGGTTAGTTATGATGGAGCTGAAAAGTGTGAATTTAGTAGGGATCTACATGTTCTCGCAGCTTAAAGCAAATTGTCACGGCCAGGGAAAATGGGCTTGACAGGAGATGACGGGCTTAGCAGTAATCGACCAAACCCACAAAAAAATCGAAAAAAATCAAAAAAAAAAGCAATATGCAAAGTGTTCGCCAAAAACAACCTAGGCCTTTATGGTTGAGGCAACAAAAAGGTCGTATAATTCATTGACATCACATTAGACTTAACCACTGAGAAGTACAAGCCATATTCGAAAGCCGGCAAAAACTACGCTCTATGGTCCACAGCCACATCTAACCATCCCTTTGCATAATAAAGAACATCATGAGGCAATTAACAAGAGATAATCTGAAATCTCATCAGAAGAGGAAGCCTTCAAAGCACTGGGCACGCACCGCCCTACCAGGAAGTGTGTGCACAAATGGCAAAAAGGGTGGTTATTCATAAAAACAAAAGAAAGTAACACAGACAAAAAATATGGTAAGAGGATTCGACGGTCAGAAACAGCAGCTCTTTTGATATAACAGTTGTGTCTATTGACGCTACATTATCTTTGGCAATTTGATACTTCAAAGGTAGATTATGGAAAAACAAGAGTTGATTTCTGTCAGAGGTGGATGTTTGGAATGGTACATGTGAATACAATCTCGCCTATAAATCATGTCAGTAATCTATCGTGTATGGATCGTCCGGCGTGGTTTCTTACGCAGCTCCAGTGACTTTTTCGGCCTCTTTTTTGCTCATTAATCCCTTATCACTCAGTTCCTCCTGTTGGAATGTTTTTTTCCCCTCTTTACTGGACTAAGTAATTCGCAAAGAGCGTGATCTGCGCCTCATTTGGCAGGGGGCTGGCAAACAATATTAAGTTCTTCCACGTTGAAAATTCGAAGATGGTCGACCATCTTCGTCCTGCGGCATCGACCACTTGTGTCATCGTGGCCAAAAGACAACAAGTTTGATCTTCCGTTTAATCCTCTTGTGTGGACTCTGAATCCTACAAGAAACCCAGGGAACCCCTTTATCTTGACCGATTGTTCCATGTGGAAACTGCCAATAAACCGTGCTCTGGTTCAATCCAAAAAGCTATCTTTGTGCTTCTGCACGATCATTACTTTCAAACTTGGTCGGTCGACTGATGAACTTATCCTCTACCGGTGGTCCTCTTATATCTCGGACATTACCTGGTTCTCCATCTTCGGAAGTCAACATTTGCATCTTTAAGAGAATTCTAGATGAAGCAAGCGTTCTTTGTTCTTGGCCCCTTCAATGTTTACAATCCCTAATAACTCCAAGTTATTGCTGTATACTTTTGAAATGCTCGCAGTCTCAACTCTGTCACTGCCCTCATCCAATAAACTTATTCAGTTTCAACCAACTCATTTATTCGAGTTTACCCAGTTCTGGTTGTGTACACTTTTGTTTCAAGACAGAAACTTGGTTTAAAAGACAACATCTGATGACTCCGAAATTTTGACCTCCGTGGTGGAGATAACCATTTTCCAGGCCGTCGACCGACATGGTGATAGAAAGGTGGGGTTTGTTATTCGGCTTCTAGAGAAGATCTGTCGTGTCTCAATAAAACCCACTTATTTTATGGAGCTGGAGGACTCGTAGGGTGGCGAAATAATGGTTTCCTGCCCCGCAATTCAAAGATTCCCTGTTTTACCTAAAAACATGCTTGTCATTGCTGCTTCCAGCACCTCCAGATGATTTCAGTTCCTTTATTCCTTTTTTGTTCAGCATCTTAACTTAAAGTAGATGTGGATCTTCTGGATATTCCCATCTACTGCTTCTGGGGACTCGAGTTGGCAGTTTGATGCTTCTTCATCCCAGGAACTAGAAAACCAGTTTTTGCAATCTTTTATATGATTTTGCCGAAATTCAGTTGGGTTGAAGATCCTACTCATATTCATAGGCAACATCCTTCGACCAAATATTCCAGAAAGTTTTTATGCCAAACCAGATGGTGTTCCAACTCTAGTAGTTAACTCAATATCAATGGTTTACGGGTTTTCAAGAAAGCATAATTTTTCTCGGGTTTGCTACACTTACACACAAAGCTGACTTTGATAACCTTAGGAACTGATTTATTCAAATGCCGCAATCTTAAGCAAGTTGCTGGCATATGGATGATATACTCTTCCCGACCCCCCACACGCAACCACCCCACCCAAACATCTTGCTCGTCTCCCGTGGTCTTAGCATTATTTTCAAGGTGCATTAATGAAGAACATTCCAAAGGGTACCTGTCCTTATGAAAAAAATCAAAACTTAACGCCACCATGGAGTTTGACTGTTTGCTGACGTATACACTTATCAATACAAGAAAAACACTCTTTGCGCGCGGAAAGTCAAACGGATCTATTGTCGGATTTTACTTGTCTTTTTGAAGGGATAAACTGGTAAGGTAACTAACAAGTTTAAGAACTTGGTTGAGTCATAAGATATATAATAATTATAAGTCTGTGTGATGTATAATATTGTCAGTTCGGATTATCTATTAAGAATCCCAAGAGGATTCGAGCACTTCACATTTAAACACTCTATTCAAGTCAACTCTGTCACTGAGATTTTGGTCTGCTTTTCGATACAAAACTAAATCGTCGCTACATTACCCATGACTTACTTAAAAGGTGTGTAAGTGAGGAGGGTAAAGCAGATAGTAGTCCAGTTGATTAAGGCCAATCGTTTCAATAGGATATTTTCCTCCATGGAGGATACGTTACGTCAATTAGCAAGGACTGAAGGGAACAAAGCTACGCCTACAAATAATGATAACCCTCACCTTAATTCGATGCCAGATTTTCCATTTCAGAGGTCTCAAGAGATGTTCTTTGAGAGGTCTTGATAACATAGTCACAGAGCGAAAAAGGCTGTTGGCAGGTGTAACCACACATACCGCCAAAGTCTTTCACCTAGGGTTACGATTGACACAGAAAGGAGGGAACGGGATGGTGCTGACAAATACTGTTCAACCTTCACTTTGTATGGCAAGAAGAGAGGAGAGGTAAATGATTAGACTATTCAATAAGTCCTTGTCTTCTGGTATTCTTCCCTCCGGTTGTTAAGGAAGCTAATAGACACTTTAAGATCAGAGGGTTTCAAGCGCCAACGCTAACCTCAAAATGTCACGTAGACCTCACGCCTTGCCGGTCAGGTTTGCCGATCTTGCGAGTTCACGGGTCATTCTAAGGCTGGAGACCTGTCTTGCGGTAAGTGAGTGATTAGAACCCCGCAGAGTTGTTTTTATGGTGACTTAATCATCGAAAACTCTTAGGTTCCCAAGGCCCCAAACGATAGTTTCTTTCTCTTATGTCTTTTATCTTATACGAATCCAGTAGAGTTGTGCTGTTAATTTCCACTCCACCAAAATATATTTCAAGGCTATAGTTCGACTGGTGACCGAGGTTGAATAGAATAACTAGAAAAAAACAAGCATGGGACGCTGCCTCTAAGCATGTGCTCAAGCATTGTTCAAAAGAAACTACCTTTCATATCGCAATTTTCAAATCCAGCAATCTTAAATTAGTTCATTTTGTTAAAAATGACAGGCGTGTATGAACTGGTTAATTAATTGCCTGGATACATCATGTTTTATGTTCTAGAAAAAATAGAGCTCCATTTCGATGGCCAACTCGTTTCCACGGAATCATTTGCGCGTCTAAAAAAGTTGTAAAGACGGGTTGCTTAGAAAAAAGCTCCCAACCTCCGTAGCTGAATGGCAAATCAAGACTAGCGGAGATGCTCTTATCGTGAACGCATTCACGCACTCCTAGAGGAAGAACCCGAGGGAAGTGGCTGGAAGTGAATAAGGGGCCTTAAGAACGATGGCATGCAGGCGAGCGCCGTAGATCGATTGCTTTACAGAAATATAGGCTAGGAACGATAAAAGGATCTCTCAAAAAGTGAGTGTCCTTTGCGAGGAACAGCTTCGTTTTTGACATCACTCTTTGTAGAAGCTTATTAGATCTTCTTTTCCAGTTTAGTTTGATATTCAGGATGCGTTGTTTACAATTTGTTGATGTCGTATTCATTCTCTCTCAGTTTTTTAATCGGCCAACAATATAGTAGTATTGTCGTACCTTTTTCTTTGTGACCTATTTATCTCACCATGCAATCACTTGACGCTTTGTTTATGGGACCATAGATAACTTGAAAAATAATATTGATATTATTTATTTATAAATGTCACGTACTCTTTTCGATGCGTTCAGCATCAGGAACAGGCAAGAAGAGTAGACAGAGCTCCAGCAGTTATTGCATAGATATAACACTCTTTTAAAAGAGGAATATGGAGGAGCTAAAAACCACGAACAGAAAAATGACAGAAAAAAACAAAAAGCAAAAACAGGACAGAGAGAAACAAGGGGCTCATAAGTGAGACATTGAGATGGCTGCTTTATCTGGAATTGGCTAGTAAGAGGTTTTCTGAAAATTACGTTTATGCCATTGAGAAAATCAATTCTACAAAGGTCTTTGGTGATTCGGTGATCAGTTCTTGCCGCTCAGATGCGATGATCCATCAAAGTCATTTCCAGCGATATGTGGTGTGTTGGTGGGTGATGCACTCACCACCTGCACACTTACTTGGGGGACAGACATACTGAATGCACACCAGCTCTGTTAAGGGGACAGTTCAGAATATGGGGACATTTTCAAGTCCTCACAAAAATCGTCCCCAGAAGTTGGCATATTTAACTGTCAAAACCATACCATATTCTGGGGGAATTCAGCAAAGTCCTCATAAGGATTAGGTATGAAAAACTACTCCACAATTATTGCGTCCCCACAAGGGGTTGGGGTAATTTTTTTTTGTGGAGCAGACAAGACTTGATTGTTATGTTGGATGTTAAAGATCTAATGATAGCCCTATACAGAAATCCCACAAAGACCAGACACTTGGAGCACGAAAGAGAAAATTAATAACAGGAATACCCTTAATATTTTCTAACATGAGTTCACACATCAGCTGAACACAACACATCCATCACTATAAGTACAGGGAGTGAAAGTTGTGTGATAGAAATTAAGCTAAAAGTTGAATTTCAATGATACCAGTATGCCCTTTGCGAGGTAACACTCTTCAGTGGGTGAAAAATGGTTTTTTTATTGGCTTTAACTCCACTCTTTTCTATCCATATTAATGAAATCCATCAGACCAGAAAGCCGTGAAGTACATGTAAACGATTCAAGTTAAAGAGGAGAAATACAAAAAACATTGATATATAAAAAATGCAATTAAATTTGTGGTGATTTTTACTGAAGTTTACTGTGTGTGTAAATCTCTTACTGTGACCACACGTATATAAAGATGTCTTGGACAAATTCTTAATAATACTGAACTCAATTTATTCACCGCTAGAGCAATTTCTTATTGGTAACTTTCGTAATATTAAATTTAAAGGCATCTCAGTCGGTTTCATGCACACCAAATTGTGGGGCAAAAAGTGAAAAGATCAAGGCAATGTTAGCGCGTGCGGAACTCTACTTCCACATCTCAAAAAAAAATGCAAACACCTCTGAAATGAAAATGTTCTCACAACCTAAGTTCGCCCGAGACAAAACAAAATAGGTCACAAACTGCATTTACAATCTATGTTCAACTAGTTTCGTGTACTGGAATGCAGTTTTAAGTTTTATCATGTCTGATATGGACGCCTGATCCCTTAAAATTAATTAATTATAATTCAAACTCCATCAACTACATGTATTTCATGGTGTTCACATGCTTTTGGATCCTCACAGTATACAGTGTAGCGCGAACTAATATCTATATGGTAAACGACAATCAGACTAAGGCATAATGTTAAAATGTGTCGATTTGCACCAATTACAGTGTTATTTTATATGATAAAGAGACAGGTTGTCACTATTAAATCTGACATATAGCAGCGGTTAAAAATCGATTAAGCGAGCCGGTCACTCACCAATTTTTCCAATGTTTAAGTTTTTAAAAAAAGCAGGACTGCGTGCCTTTGAGGAACTTATCAATGGCAAACACCTCCAAAACTTAAGACACTACAACCTTTTGTTAAACCAAAACCACAACGAAAGAGGCCATTTCGGAGTTGCTGTTTGTCACTGTTTCAAAGTGAGGCTTGGTGCTAAATCCACATGTAAGGAACTGAAATGTCCCAGTATCTGAAGTTGCATAAGGAATACGCATTTACACAATCACAGTACTGTTGTGCAACTGCAGGACTCCGTTTGGACAAATACGCTTGCGGAGGCATTGCCTAGCAACTCGGAAAATGGGCTATTGTGTATGCAGATGATTTGCAATAGAATGCAAGAGGCGTGGATAGTCAGGCAACTGGATATAAGTCCAAATTATTATTAACAATAAGATAAGAACTTAAAAACAAAGATTTCACGGAGGATCTCCCCCATGCCTAAAACTAACGTTAATTAGGGTGGTCTATGTTCTATCTACATTACTACAATTGACTAGGCAGAATTAGAACTGAAGCTTAAAAATTTAACATTACGAGGACATTATATATATATACGTGCGTTGCTCACCATACTAAAAGATATAACTTATTATGCACACTTGAGAAATATGACATAATTTGCCACACGGAGCTCGTCACACTTCACAGAAAGGTCAGCGTTAGTTTAGCAGCTGCCTTGCAGCCATCGAAGAGGTGATTGAAGTGGTTAAGGCGTGGGCCTCCCGGGAAATTTTCTTTCAAGTGGTGGACAAGGTGTAGGGGAGCCTAAAACTTCACTTGAAACCCAACTAAGGATCAAAGTAATGATGCACGACCGTAGTCAACTTAGCAGATGACAAGGAAGGAATCTACATGTAGGAAGGATACAGGCATAATTTCATTTTAGAGAGAGTGTAGGAGAGAAACCCTGACAATGCACACCCCAAATAAATCACATTTTTAACTGAATAAATGTTTGACAGACAATTTGCCCTGAGCGGGATTTGAAACCACGTCCCCCCCAATTACTAGTCGGGTGTGATCACCACTACACCACCAGAAAAACCATGCTGGCAAACACAGCCATCGAAGAGGTGATTTACGTGGTTAAGGCGTGGGCCTCCAAGGAAATTTTCTTTCAAGGTGCATTGTCAGGGTTTCTTCTAACACTCTCTATAAAATTAAAATAGACTGTATCCGTAGAGGATCCTTCCTTGTAATCCGCTAAGTTGACTTGGTCGTGCATCCTTAATTTATCCTTAGTTGGGTTTCAAGTGAAGTTATAGGCTGCCATACCTTGTCACCTTGAAAGCTCTCGATGGCTGTGTGCCAGCATGGTTGTCCTGGTGGTGTAGTGGTGATACACACCGACTAGTAATGGGGGGACGTGGGTTCAAATCCCCGCTCAGGGCAAATTTGCTTTCAAACATTTCTACAGGTAAAAAATGATTATTGGGGTGTTGCATTGTCAGGGTTTCTCTCTACACTCTCTCTCTCTCTCTAGATATATATATTACCATTGTTTTAGATGTCAACTTTGTTTATATGCGCTTGTAATATAAATTTGAACTGCCAGTTGCTGAAGATCGCCAACCACGCCGTGATGAAACGCAGATCGAGAGTTAGCAACAGCTGATCTTTGCCTTGCGTGTTTACTTTGTTTTTGTTTATATATATAAATATATATATTGACTGGATTTACCAAAAGTACCCATTGATGCTGTAACTTAGACCCTTCAGATGCACCACAAAGTTCTTTCTACTGACAGCTAATGATTGCTTGCAGCTAGGAGCAAACTTACTACATCCCTGAGACAATGCAACTTCTCGAGTTTACACGTGTCTAATAATTATTTACTGGTCCTTGCATGGGGATCCTGTGGCCACTGAGGGGTCAAGGTAAGACATTCATGACTTCCTGACTTAAATTTGATCAGTCTTTAAAGAGAATTAGCTTTTGGTCATTCTAAGTTCATAGGCGATCAATTTCTGCAGAGTAGATCACAGAAATACTGACAAGTTATTTTATTTAAAAACACGGCACAAACTTAACTCAGGGTATAATCAACCCCCCCCTAAACTAACTTTGCCTTGCTCGTTGAGGTGCAAACTAACATTTAATCTGATCAGACACCTAGAGTTTGAACAGGCAGTTCTGAAGGATAGCCCTGGTTCAAAGACCGCCGCCAAGAAAATTTAAGCAGCCATTCTCAAAATCAGTCAGCTATCAAAGCACAATGGAGCAGATGCAGACCTAAACAATCTTGCTCAAGCAAATTTCCAGTCAGGCTGAGCTCCCATTGGCCCTAGCATGAATTCGTTTCATTTCCATGCAATTTCTGACTGGATAAATTACAAAAAGCTACCCATTGATGCTGTAAAACTTAGCCACCTTCAGATGCACAACCAAAGGTCTTTACTGACACCTATGATTGCAGATAGGATGAAACTCTACCCCATAATGGACAATGAACTCTCGAGGTTACACGTGTCTAATAATTATTTTATGGTCCTTGCATGGGGATCCCTGTGGCCCGGAGGGGCTCAAGGTAAGACATTTCCTACTTCCTGACTTAAATTTGCTCAAGTCCTATATAAGAGAAATTAGCTTCTTGGTCATCCTAATTCATAGGCGCATCAATTTCTGCCAAGTAGTATCCAGAAATATGAAAGTTATTTTATTTAACCAAGGCACAAACTCTAACTCCGGGTTATAATAACCCCCCCCTAACTAACTTTGCCTTGCTCTTATAGGTGCAACTAATCATTAAATCATAGCTCAGCCACTTTCTAGAGTTTGCACAGGCCATGTCTTGACGGAGCACCCCCTGGTCAAAGACCGCGCCAAGGAAATTTAAGCAGCCACCTTCTTCAAAGATCAGTTCAGATATATAATGTATATATATATTATATAGCTATATATAATGTATCTATCTAATCTCTATAGATAGATAAAATATGTTAATTACTGTACAAAACTGTTCCAGCCACATTTCGATTTATTTTTTCTGGGCTGTCCTCTCTAGCATCCACAGATAAACCGTTTGAAGCATTGTACTCCCCTCTACTGGAAAGATCTTTGTCCTGTCTTACATAAATTTATAATGCGATAATATGCGATAATGACACGACATTGCTCGCGTCAGATTGAAGTTCTCGCCTTTTTGTATCGCCTTCTTCACATGGTTTGACTTAATTTTGACCCCTCTCCTTTTTGTTATTGTGAAAAAACAAATTGATGTCAGTTTTTTCATGCATCTGTCCTGTTATTGACAATGAATTTCGTCAGAACATTATCAAAGTAGTGGCGGAGGATCAAATTTTGTTATGATGTCATGTACCTCCGTCCGCCCGTACAGACTGTCGGGGTGGAGGTGGGATCCACTCAGCTACGTTGACAATGTTATGATGAAATTCATGATCAATAACAGGACAGCCGCATGAAAAACTGACATCAATTCATTCAAATGTACAGTAGATGATCAGGGCTACAAGACTTTAATATTAATAGGGGATCTCAGGCACGCAAAGGGTGCCAGCGGAAGCACCATGGGTAAGAGTATCCATGCGAGAAATTTTTGTTATGCTGTCACGTAACATCGTCCGCCCGTACAGGATGTTAGGTTGGAGGTGGTGGAAGCCGGACAGCCTGTGGGAACAGGAGTGTTCGGAAAATTTTTCTTGGCCGGAAATCGCGCTGGTAGCATTGCACTTGGAAACCGGTTGTTTTTGAGCGGGAAAAATATTAGTGATGAGCAATAGGATAAAGAACAGGAAAGAGCCATCAGAGAAGAGGCAACGAAATTTGAAAAAATTAAGCAACGAAATCCTAGAGAAGATTACAGCGTAAAGATTGTCAGGCAAACAGAAAATGTTGTGAAAAGACATCAACTGTGCGTGTAATTTCAGTTGTAGTTGACTAAAATTGTTGGTTCTGTTTGGAAGGTTATGTTTGTTTGCTGCATGCTGTCAGCTCAGAGGGTGTTTGATCTGTTTGATCACTGTAAACTGTTCCACACTTAATGATGATTAATTCAATCTGTACTTTATGCAGAAGCATAGTTATTTCCATAAACATTTTATTGCTTTTTGGGGTTAAAAACGGGAGCTCCACTTTTAGGTTTGGCTTTATTTCTTTTAGCAAAAGGTTCAGCAAAAAGCTTAAACAAAGTTGGGCTAACCCTTTTATCGTAACGGTGAAAGCTGGTAGGAAATTGCAAAGGGAAAAAAAATTCAGTGGCAAATTAGACTGTATTGGTCGCAATTTCGCGTTCTTGAATACCATAAGCATGTAAATCCTTTGGACGAAGCCTACATGTACATTATTAGTTCTACAAATTATTGCTTAAATTTGGAAACGCATTATCCGGTGTAATTTCTGCCTAATCAACGCATGTTTACGCATAATAATTATGGCCAAAAATTTCCGCATAAATCTTTCATTTTTTTTCCGAATCCTATCAGAAGCCCAGACTCTAGCACTACTGAGGTTAACCTCAATGAAAAATTTGCAATGCATGGTTACAAAATGTTTCTCCAGCTGACAATAATTGAGCCCGCATTGGCCAATTGCTGGAATCAAGACTGACATTTTGACAATAAGTCCTGTGTATACTTGTTATAATAAACTGTTACTTTTTGTGAGTTTAATAAAAATTAGTACTTAGTGTATCTTTGCACCCTTGACTGAATTAACATATTTAAAGTCTTCTCAGATTCTTCTGGTGACAATTAAACAGCTTGTTCTCCAGAGGCATGTGGAGCAGGCTGCAAGAAATTAGAGGTACAAGTAAATTTAAATACATTGTACAAATTGCTACATGTAACAATAATAATGTAGACTAATAGCTTCCGTTGCCGAGTATTTATATAGTTACCTGGACCAGTGGCACACCTGACCAGACATGCAATTAACATATCATGTATTGGTATTCAGGTCAATTCAGACAAGTTGCCCTAAGATGTTAAAAATGCTTAGACACTGTACAACTATGAGTCTGAGAAGTTTTAAACTACTGTGAGATTTCTCTATACAAACAGCATAAGAAACTGGATCACAATCACCCTGACATTGTGTTTGTGTACAAACCAAAACAAAAATGGCCTCATCTATTGCAGGCCCTAGTGACAGAAGGGTACATATCAAACAAGAGGAAAAGGTCAACAAGCTTAGTTATCTGGATCTGGCCGGGAGATAAAGCCTTGTGGAAGATCAAGGAGTGTTAAAGTTGTCCCTGTTGTTATTGGAGCACTGGGTACTAATCCAAAGAGACTGGCTCGGGACTACCTGTACATGTTTGCTGGGATAGAGTTGGCCGCTCTTGCTGGGATAAGCAACAATCCTCCAAAGAGTCCTTGAAGTCTAAGGCAGCTTGTTATGGCCCTGATGATGGGATTAAAAGTTATTGAAGTTTTGATTACAATGTACAGGGTGTACCATACCAGTACACTGTCACATGCCATGAAGCTAAATGCACCATAATAATAATAATAAATTTAATAATACTAATAATACTAATAATCATAATAATCATTCTATTATCTTATTATTAAATTATTATTCTTATCATGGTGCATTTAGCTTTACAGCTTCATGGACTAATAATAATAAATAATAATATAATAATAATAATTATAATTATTATTATTAGTATTATTATTATTGTTGTTCTATATCATTCTAATTATTATTATCATTATCCCAGAGAAAGCATGGCCAGGAGGGCTTTTACTTAGCAAGGAATGAGGGCAGCAGAGGACTGAAATCAGTGGAGGAAAAACGGAAACAATAAGATTAAGATCAGAAAAAGTCAAGTCAACTTTCTTTAGGACAGGGTAGCCCAGTCAGCCATGGCTCCAATTATTGGGCTGCAGGAATGGATACATGTACATGAAGAAGAAACTGCAAAGGATCAGGCACTAACAACTTGATGGAGGGATGGTTTCCATAGAAAAAAACAAGACAGTCAACCACAAACATGCAGAATGTATAAATAGCGGAAGAGACAAAACTCTATTTCCACATTCTCCATTTGTGTAGCAACACTTGCACAATGTGAATGTAGTTCTAAAGAGGACATGCCAAAGTAGCTCAAATAATACACTAAAAATCTATGTAAAAACTTAGTACACATGTATCTCTCATACTCAAGGAATTTGGATATGACCATGTTGAGAAGAAAGTGGCAGAAAATAGCAAAGCAACGATCCTTTTGGATTTCTCTAAACAAACAGATCATTGCTCTACAGGCCACAAAGAGCAGGAATGTTTTTCAAAGAACTAAGATCTAAATCAAACCTGGGTCATTAAGCCTACAAATAATTTTTTTGCTATAAGCCTGTCATGTGTCAGGGCCAGGCCACGGCACCTCATTTTTCATTGTCTCGTTTTTCTTTTTTTTTTTTTTCTTTTTCTTTTAAGTGGTTAGGGTGAGGGTTGTTAAGGTTCAAATCTTTTGCATTGCCCCGTAGCGCGACCAGGGAAGATCTTTCTTTTTCGGTGTTTTTAACGTCAGGCCTGAAACTAGTTTCTGCTCTAGCATGATCGGAATCCCGTGTAAGATCTTCTGGGTAAAAATCACTTAACATTCTGTCATAGTCATGTGGGAAGACACCACTGTTGTTGTTCAAATTATTCTTCAGTCATATTCGGAAAGAATTTCAAAAAAAAAACTCTTGCAAGAAGATTCCATTCAAATATATTTTAGAACTTTATTCAGACCAATGTACAAAAAACAGGATTTAAAATTAAACCTTTTGAATATTCACATGCCACCGTATTTTCTGTATCTAAATGAGGGTTGTGGAAGATGAACTAGAAATACATCTTTTTCCCAGTTCCATAACGTCCTCTGTTTCGGATAACGCATTTTTGAATTTCCGAATTTTTTACCTTGCGTGACCCCAGGAGACAGAGCTGATGCAAAAACTTGTCTATTCTCTATGATGCTAAGACATTTGTGGATTTCAAGTACATTACGAGAGGTGTTCATACACCATGTATCTTTATCAGCAAACCACAACGGGTGACACGTGTAACGGCCCCCTGTGTGCTGGGGAAACACGCTTCATCTGAATAATTATTCAATTTGCTAATTACCATCTTTGGAACAACAAGAGAAAGGGGTTTCCAAATATGGTACTAGGCACTGAAACATTTAACCAATCAGTTCGCACATGATATTTCGAAGACTGTGAACGCGGTGGCGTTACACGTTTCATGTTGGGACGTGTGCCCGCAGTGGTTAGGGCGCTTGCCTTGAGATCGGGAGATCCGGGGTTCAAGACGTGCTCTGACCATTGGGTGAATTTGAATCCTGGTAAAGTCCCTGGTTCAACTTCCCAGCTGCTACTTGTAACTAGCCAAAGGCTTGCCTCTGGCCAGTTGGGATTCTCTTAACGCACGGTTGTTGTTGTTTCTGTTCTGTCGTTTCAGTTGTGTTTCATTGTGGCCGTGAAAAGCCGCCATGGGGAGCTGTCAATTAAGCATGTATTGTATTGTTTCAACCCGTTATGGGTTTCTGATTTTTAGAAGTACGCACATTTCGCGGAAAAGTGAACTCCAGGTGTCTTCGTTGATTACTGGCCACCAGTATTGGTGGCCCACGGACGGTCTACCCACACATGGCAGCATTGTGTGAAATGCTTCGGGAAAATGGATAACTCAGAAACGATGTACCACACAGAATGACAACTTGGAGAAACGGTTTTTATATTTGTCTTGAAATCATTTCAAGTTGTTGGGCTTGTCTTGATTGACACGGTTTGAATTTGCTTTTCTGTGGAATTTGACAATGAAAACAATCAAAACATGCGCACACTGCCCACTACTGTTTTGAACAATACTGTTGCTTTCGTTTGCCATTCTATTGAGACATCTTAGTGTTTTTGCTTTCTTTGTTTTGTCATTCTAGTTGAACAAAATACATTTGTATATGTTTCAGCTTTTGTTTGTGCATAGGCAATAACGTTAGTTATTGAAGTCACGATAAGAAATGTAATTTGAGGCCCTAAAAATTCACTGTACAACTGGTCATAAAATCTGAGCAGTCCAATGAAAACACAACAACATTGCATTTGGGGAACCAGTATCCTTGTTGATTCCACAGCACCTGTACATTGCAGTGTTATTTAATTTAACTCCAATGCACCTGTAAAAATACAGTTTTACTTTGCATCATATCAGAAGACCCTGCTCAGCCTGTCCGGTCCGACTGCTCGTTTGCCAGTAAAAACCTCACGTTTACCGGACCACTGTCTGATGCCCGCCGCTTTTTGGCCGGCGTGGTCCTAACTGTCCCTGCATCCCTACCTCCCTGTAGACATGGCCCGCGTCCAAGCGACGCACCCGGGCGCACGTGGAGCAGTACAGTGGAGCCGTACTCCGCCTTGGCACCGGGAGCTTCCCGCTTGTGGCCCCCTCCCTGCTCCGCAACCGTGTACGGGTTGTACAGTAGGAGAATTGGGGAGCTGTGGCAAAACCGTACTGGAGAAGGAGTTGCAACAAAGCTGGATATCAAGACGGACAGTACCGAGTAGTAGCAGCGGTACAATTTTTAGCTGCCCCACTGGGATCCGCACGGATACCGCGGAGAGTATTGGATATCTCAGGGTAGAGGTTCAAATGGGATACCCTACAGAAACTGGCTGTCCACAGAGCTGAGAAAATCACCCCTGCCGTCCTCCTCCTCCTCCTACTCCTCCTGCTGCGATGATGCTGCTGCTGCTGCTGCTGCTGATGATGAGGCTGCTGATGATGCTGCTGTACGTGCTCCCCTTGCCCCTTGCCTTTTGCGGGGCCGCAGGCAGCTACCGCAGGGTACGACTTCAGGACAAGGGGTATGTTCCCGTCCCTCCGTTGTTCTTTCTGGATGCCCTTTCCACCGTATGGCCCCCACTGTGCCTAACCCGCGGCCTTCCTTGCTCACTACAGTATGTGTCTCTCGCTCGGATACTGGCATGCCGTTTAGCGCTTAAAACCCTGTGGGTTTTGGGCCTTTTCGGTCACTACCCGGGGAAAGTTCGACGCAAGCCGGGGCCCCAACATTCCCGCTTCTCAGCTGCAGGGACGCCGCTAGACAACAACTACCAGTCGTAACTTACCTACCTCCGGTTTTTGCAAGCAGACCCCCTGCCATTCCGAAATGCAACGAGCAGTCAGAACACGAGTACTTACTATGGGTGACACCGCCCCCTTATACCCCTCCACCTTAAAATGCAGGAAACACAAGATGTGCCTTGAATCCACGAGCAGTGTCTGTGATCAGGTCTGGGGTTGGCTCTCTGTTGGAAGAAGGATCCCTGGCGCACTTGCCCACAAGACCCGCCGCTTTTAAGTATTTATCAAACTTTAATCATACAAATAAACATTGAGAGACTATTAATTTGCCAACGGCGGGGGGGCAAATTGGTGCGAAAGGGTTTGATTTTTAGTGTGTAGAGGACCGTTGTTAACCCATTGACACCTGGGAGGGATGACCACCTTGATAGATTTTACTCTGTCTAATGCCAGACGAGTTTACTCGTCAATGGGGGGCCTCCTAGGGCGTTTTTAAGGTGATGAATGGGTTAACCCACTGACCCCCTGGGAGTGATAGATTTACTCTGTTCTAACGCCAGACGATTTTACTCGTCAATGGGGGGCATCTAGGGCCGTTTTAAGTGTGAATGGTTTAACCCACTGACCCCCTGGGATGTGACAGATTTTACTCCTGGTTCTAACGCAAAGACGAGTGTTATCGCCAAATGGAGGCGTTCCAGGGCGTTTGAGGTGTCAGTGCGGTTAACCACTTAAAAACTATGTCCCTCAACAATATGGGAAAAGAAAGTCTGCGAAAATATTTTGCGGCTAGGAGTGGTGAAATCTTCATCAGAGAAAGAAATGTGAGCAATAAGAACTTCCCAGGGAAAAGGCAAGGAAGGAAAGAAGATATTAAAAGGGACCTAGTACAGAAGTACACCAGCAAGGCTCGGATATGGAAAGTTTTTATGGAAACACAGAGCTTATCAAGAGCTAAAAGATGAAAGATGTGTCAGGAAAAGGGTGTGGGATGTGTGGTCCGCCAGAGATGGAGACAGTTCTGCAATGAGCCTTACTGTAGCAGACTAATCAAGAGCGAGCTGCAGTGCACTACATGTAGCATGGCGAATGTGATAAAACCTTGCGCAGAGTAACTACACTGGAAGATGTTTCACAATCGATTTCAATATGTAAGTCTCAGAGATGTGGTATGATCATAAGATTGAAAAGGTTGGGTGGGAGGTAATCCTACAATTGCGGAGGTAATCTAAAATAGATAAGTTACGGGGGCAAACGCGAGGGGTGCCGGGGGCTATGTAAACTGAAAAAAATCATGGAAATCCAGCAAACAACCCTTCCGCCTTACCTCATGTTTGGCACGACTTGTGTTTGCTTTCTGCATTAGTTAAATGGCAGCTCAAGGACAAAAAATCCAATTCGGGAAAATGCTGGTATGTGTCTACAACAGCGAATTCCATGAGGACCCGTTGCCTTCGAGGACTTTAAAAATGCAACCGAGTAATCTCGTTCCCAGGAGCCCGGTGTGTGAAGTACGATGCATTGTGGTGGGATACACTGCGAATTAAGACGATCCCCTCTCAGGATCAACCGCCAGTGGCAAAAATAATTAATATGAGTTTTCGTGAGTCCGTGTAATTCATTTCTTCCTCGGCGAGTTTTATTATTTCGTTGGGAAATAAAACATGTTCCGGGCTTGTAACTAACTTTTTCTTACGAGAAGAAACAAGATACGTACCTTGTGGGCATGCTGGTATTCCGTGGATATAATACACAAGCAAGTCTATCCCATCCAGATGATAGCGCTATAGCTAGTGAAGTGATTGGTACCGCCCGTGTCAATTCTTTTGGGGTGTTCAGGTATTTAACGCCACCCACTTTGGCCTCTTACGTCTCAT
Organism: Montipora foliosa; assembly: GCF_036669935.1. Classification (NCBI taxonomy): domain Eukaryota; kingdom Metazoa; phylum Cnidaria; class Anthozoa; order Scleractinia; family Acroporidae; genus Montipora; species Montipora foliosa. Next base: position 19,387 of record NW_027179799.1, read on the forward strand.
GTTGTGAAGACATAGGTATTCGTCTTTTTCTAAACTGCCCCGTGTCCTTGAGCCCATAGGATGATTTTATGTGGGACTGTGGGTCCGAGATGATACCTTCATGCCTTCGTTCACTGGTTAGTCAGTTATAAATACTGCTTTAATTGCCGAGATTTGAAGCAATAGCCTTTTACAGTGAACACTGCTAATTTGCCACATACACTTCCCAAAGAACGGATTGACGTTGGAGTAGATGTAAGTGTATATGGTATCTCCGTGGGCGTAAGGTTATCTGAGTGCAGTTGTTACATTCAAACCTTAGTGTGTTTGTGAAACAATAATAATATTATCTGTTGTACCATCATACTTGTTGCTGGTACGATAGGCAGTTGAGTTTAACTTGGGCTTTTCTTTTTTTCTAAGGTGTCCAAATATGCCCTTCTCTCAGCACAAAAAAAATTACAGCTTCTTTGGCTCCCATTGGAAGCTGTCATAAGGTTGGCAGTTGAAGTACTTTTAATTTTAACTGGATGTGTAACTCGGGTGGACTGACCCATTGTTTTTTGGCAGACTGCAGGACTAACCCTAAATCCCAAATTATTGAAAGCTAACCGTTTTTAAATCAGGGTCTTAGACTTAAAATAATGTTATCAGCGCTATTTGAAATGGGCTGCTTAGGTCTGCAGTCTTCCGTTTGCAAAAATGTTCAGACACCCAACATAAGTCTAAGCACAGCCATTTCAAATAGCGCTGATAAGCTTTATTTAAGTCTAAGAACCCGATTTAAAACGGTTAGCTTTCACATACTTGCGATTTGGGGTTAACGTCTGCAAATGTTCAGACTCGATGTGTACTTTGAATATAGCATGCCAATCTCATTTCGAATCTTGACCATCTTTAGAACCTACAAAGGTAAAAAAACAAACAAAAAAAAAAAAAAGGATCATACTGTAAAGATAACTGTTTAACCCTTTCACTCCTGTGGGCTTCCCCATTGACGAGCTTAAAATTTTTAAGGCATTAGAGTAAAATCTATAAGTCTCATTGGCCCTTTTTTACCAGAGAGTGAAAGGGTTTTAATTAATTACAAGTGCAATATGACACAAACAATTTTTATTAGCTTGTTCGGAAGAACTTGTCAAAAATGGGGGTGAAGAAAAAGCGTTTATTTTATTGTCAGTGATAGGCACTCCTTGGTTAGCCGAGCTATTCAAGATTTTGACTTATGCAAATTAAATGACTTGTGATGTCACATTAGTGGGACACAAAATTTAGTTGTAAAATCACGAAACATGCGAATATCTTTTTGCAAAATACTAAGGTCTGCCAGGGTTGAATTTTTACAGGGTCTTGATGTGCTACCAAAACTACACATTGTAACTTTTGACCTATGACCGTTCACCATAGCAACATACTCGTTACCAGACCACTCTACCTTTCGAGTATCGAAAAATGCCTTATTGTTGCCTTTGAGTCTAAAAAGACTGCCCTTGTGCTTGTGCTGTGTACGGGGGTGGGGGGACCATATTCAAGATCAACATGGACATGAACTATGAACATCAAGGTAGCAAATAACCCTTATCAATATGGGGAGGGAAAACTTCTCATTTTACCCTTTGGATGGAGGGGGCCTGAAGCCCATTGGAGTGCTATGGAAATGTCACAGTGGGGGGCATGTCATGGAAACTGTTGTAATGAGTATTAAGAACTGACAAAAAAGTTTCAGTTCTATGCAGGAAAAAGTCTTTAAGAGATGTTCATTTTTTTTTTTGTGATGTTGACATCATCTTGTGTCCACTATATGAAAGTCACAACGTCGTCTAATTTGCATAATAATCAAAATTGATTAAATAAACTCGGCAACCCCAAAGAGAGCTATCACAATAACATAAACGCCATTCTTCATCATTTTAAAAGGCTCTTTCGAAACAAGCCAAATATAAAATTTTGTGTCATCTAGCACTTTTAAAGATATAAACATTTAGAAAACAGAGTAAATGCAGTAGTAACAGTTACATGTACAATGTTACGATGCTTTATGTCAATGTACATGTAGCTGTTTATGTCAAGTGTTGGAGCAATAATAATTATATGAATGAATTAGAGATGTGATTCTAACAGATGATATCAAGTATTTTGATCAGCAGATTTGCCTAAAACTGAAGATGGTTGCTAGGGGGAAACCAGATCTAATTCACATCCCAGCAAGGACAAGATGATGAACACATATACCTGCAGGCCAGGTATCTAGTCTGTTTTTGCAAATGTTCAAGCAACCAAGTAAATTAATTGTTTTGGGTGGTGGTTTTTATACGGCCAGTGGCTAATCACAAAGTCGCTCGCTAAAAAGTTGTCCTTGCTCTCATTTTGGTTTGGTGTCCACCTTTCTTTGCTAGCATTACTTTTGCACAGTTAGCCCCAGTTGTTTAAAAGCCGGATAACTTTATCTGGTGGATAAGTTCATTAATCCGTCAGTTTCAATATCTGCAAAGATTGATAGTATTTGCCCTCATCATGTACATGTATGTACATGTTGCTGTGATATCCACATTTCCAAGCCACATTAGGCAAAAAGTGTGCAAGGGAGAATTTTGGCCGCAGTGTTTAAAACGTGAAGATAATTCTTCTTATACTGTGGATAGTGACTTATCCCCTGGATAACTTATCCGTTCTTTTGAATAACTGTGGCCTGATGTTCGCCCAAAGTCTGATGAAATATAAACGGAGTACAAAGAACCTCTGCAGAGAAGAGAGGGTGTTTCAGATTGTACTCCAGATTTGTGCAAACAAAATTGAGATCACTCTCCCAGTCATTGAAAACTACCAAATCAAAATAATAAGATATTTTGGCAGTTGATTTCCATTCACTGTTTTCTGAAACGCCTTCAACCTTCACTGCACCTTCATTCTAGCGATTTTTTATTACGGGTATACATTAAAGAAAAGATTTTTCAAGGGGTAGATGAAACACCCTCTTTCGAGTGTTTGATATTGCTTCTCAAAGGAATCAGTATTTTAAGAGATATTTTGGGATCAAAGTTGGCGAACTTTTATTACTAATTAAGGACCACATATCCAAACTTTCTTCACGGTTTGAGGTTTCTTTTGCTTTTTGGCTAATGAATTATTAATGAGCCTTGAGAAGTACATGTAGTTCTTCAAGTTTGAAAACTTTCCTCCAGGCGCACACAGAAGTTGTAAGTTAATGTAACCAGTATTTAAAAAGTAAAAAGGTTTTTTGTTTTAGTTCAGCTGTGCTTGCCTTTATGTAATGGTTTGCCATTGGGTTGAGGAAGGACATGTACACTTTTAAAGATGGTGACATCCTTGTTTTGTCTGAGCAAAGTACAGTGGCATGGGTTTGACACAAGAGTGTCTTTAGTTGATTCACACTTTATGTTATATACCAGATTGGGCTTGTTAACGTACATCCAGCAGGGCTTTGAAGTTAGTACGCTATATGACAGACAGATTGTGTTCAGAATAATGTTTGTTGTGCTTGATTTGTACATTGTAGATTCCCTTTGGGACCCATGTCAAGGAATAAACCCTACATTGTTAATTGTCAGGGTGTAAACTTTGGTGGACCATAAGCTTCTTACGAATCCACACCGTAATGCTCTGGAATTAACACAATGACCAGTACTAAAAAAAAGAAAGGGGGAAATCAACTTCATTTTTTTTCTCGTTATTTCATGTCTTTACAGATGATTCTTTCCCAGGTGGAAGGTAAAGTTGGGAGGGGCACATGGCATTTAAGTCCAGGCAGGTATACAGTTCATGATTATCAGATCTATCATGATCTAATCCCAATCCTTGACTACAGCCATAACATTTTTAACTGCACGTCACAGTGATTGTGGATAGCTTTCTGTAATAAACATTTCACCAAAGAGGTTTTGACATAATCCATTAACGGTTATTGTTGAATTCAACATTCTGATGACAGGATGTTGCAGTATGGTAAAGCAAAAAAAGTCATTATATTTTATGTTGCTATGGATTGTACTACATTACAAAATATTTTGTTTTTACGGAATTTGAAAGAGTTTGAAGACTAAATTTCTCTGCCAAAAACTATTGGTTGTTGTTATCAGCCTTCTCAAAATCGGCCAGTCGACGGGACTCAATGAGCCGCCTCCTCAGAAAGCTTGACCGTCTCTTCTAGTCAGAAAATGTCAGATACAGTACATTTTTAGCTCGAAACGTGAAAGTCACTGGAGATATTCTGAAAGGCTTTGAAAAAAACGTTTGTTTGACATACAAATTCGTGTCCACAATATTTTTTTGGCCGTTCAGCGCACATGAAATGTTGATTGAATTAAGCAATTCCGCAGTTATTTCATATATCAGACTCCAAGCAAGTGTCAAATCCATATGTGAACGTTCGTCACATTTAAAATCAACCAGATTGCACTCAAATTGCATCTAGTGAAATGTCTAAATTTGAAATAAAATCCGTAGGGGGAGCATACCCCGAGACCCGTCCAAGAAGCTTGCATCCTGTGGGCACTCGCTTGGGTGCCTTTAGCACCAAAACCGTCTCACACCTTCATTATGGACCTGCTCCCGAAAAAATTTTGAGGAAGGCTGTGTTATCTTAGAATTTTAAAGGCTGTTCGTTTTGAAAGACAGCAAATAAAATAGAAATTGTTATTATGTGTAGCCACCATGTACATGTAAAATTGTGTACTACTGTTTTTTCATCAGTGTTGTAGTTGCCTCTGCAATATGTGTGCACGTGTCAACAGTGAAATCCACGGCCCAAGGACATAAGTCGATTTCTTACCACTTCAATAGGCCATTTTCAAATATAAATATTCAGCTTGATAGCGAGGCAGAGAAGAAGGACAGAGAGGCAAACAAAAACAATAGAAACAAGTTGCAATGAAGTGCGAAAGAAGACATTAACATACTCAGGCCACTTTTCCTTTGTCTTTGTCCTCTGAACCTCTCTTTTAAGACTGAATTTTAATATATTGAAAGTGGCCTATTATTACATTCAATTGGGAGAGTATGGGAAGTTGTTTCCGCTTCCCCACCTCCCTGGTGCCAGCTGTTGTGCATGCAAATGTTACTTTGGTATTCTATGGCACCTGCAAATTTTGATCGGGGTTGTTACGTTGGCTCTTTAGAGGGCAGGTTATGAACTAAACATGTTATTGTTTAAAAATGTAGCAGTTATTTACAGTTAATGTTATTCTTTTTTGAAACTGATACTATTCATTTGATATTTCTATTCATATTTCATTTAATTCTTCATTCACAACTGAATCTGATCTGGGGAACAACTTAACTTCATGCAGTAGGCTTTTTCTGAGTTAATTACGGGCTCTTTTTCAAAGTGCAATCCAAGTGCGTAGCATTTACAAACGGTAACATTATTCGAATGTACTCTGAGCACAAACTCGAAGGCAAATCCTTCTTTTACTGCCAACGAGTCTCAAAGTCATGTTTATTGCTTGCATTTAAAAAGGCGCTTACTTTCTTTGCTTGGAACATATTTGGTTTGCTGTAGCACTATTTTTCAGGGCATGTGCGATATTTTTTCATTGTTGCTATCGGCCTGTAATTGATTTACCAGTTTGTAGTTAAATTGAAAAAACCTTTTTTATAGGTGAAGTAATGTGAGTATTATGGATTTATTTGCTGATATTTTGAGATGAAAGAGTGTCTTCTTTAGTTTTAAGTTTTTCTTTCTTAAAGGAGGATAAGTTAACTTAAGTTAGTTAAGTCTGTGGTTCAAGTCCAACACAAATCGTAAAGCAAATTTGTTTATAATGCTATGGATTTAAGTAGTATTTGTTTGGTCTTAAAGGCGTTTCAGTTTCTTGCAGCATGTAATCTTGTCATTTAAAACTGGTGTCAGTTTAAACAAATCGAAATATAGACCACCAAAAAGGCGTGGAAGATTAAAATTATTGACAGTTTTGATTTCCGGTCTTTGTGGTATTAAAAATAGAGTATGTATAAAAACATTGTTATATTGTTATTTTAAGTGTATTTAATACTCTAGTTTGCTTATTCCTCTATTGTATCATACCATTCCCTTCTAACCCCACCATTGAAAAGGAAAATCGACAAGCAAAACAAACGCGTTTCCTCGTATTCTCAGCTGTTGATAAGGGAGAGTGCCGATACTTAGATTCGCTTTGAAACAGAGGCTTAAGTAAACTTTAACTCCATAAAGTGTGCTCAATGATTGATCAAAAATTTTTATTACAATTATTCATTATTCATACTTATTCGTAAATCGTGAATACGTGCTGAAGTGAGCCGAAAAAAGCCGCTAGGAATGTACATTAAATTCGAAATAAACAACCGTGCCTAAGATGATTGTCTTGTGTTTGTCCTTAGGGGTCGAGACGGCCAAAGTTTTGGGGAACCTTCAATGGTTTTCCACATTCGGTTACAGCAACGGACCTTTTCCCACTTTTATACGTTATACGTTTACAACCCGCCTATTAATTTTTGCGCGGATTTTACTTGCTGACTGTACGTCATGTGGTGTGAACATCACGCAATAACCCTTGTCGGGCAATAATTTCGCCGTTGAAAGATACAAAGCGATGCGAAAAAAATTGGCGTGCAATGCGTACGTTTAGCGGGAGCTCCGCGCGCTGAATGTGGGCATGTGCGGAGCACATGGGTAAGAAAATTATGGAGCAAAAACGGAGATCGTTACCTTCATGATGTCCTCGAAAACCCCAGCCGTGTCATCACTCGGACTGATTTACAGGATGGATCCCCGATTGATGTGATTAAATGCTCCTTTGAAGCGTTTTCAAAGGTGGGTCGAGAGCCTGTCCGAAGTCGTTCGTCGTTTTGCCACGTGAGAGACCTCTCACTGACAGTTCAAGATGGTATCATATTTCTTTTCATCCTGGGATTCCTTTGTATTCTGTGAGTTCCTGGGGTGGTGACGAAAGGCCATTACACTCTATAGCCCAAACTGGTTTTTTGGTGGAGGGTTCCCAGAACGCTGGATTGAGCCACCCCCTGATTTTAGGCCAGGACGATGCACAATTACGAGCGCTATTCAGCAAGCCATTGGCTTTCATCTCTTCAGGGGAACGCCCCGCACTCTATTCTGTAACTTGTTTTTCTGCCATGCTCCCCCTGGATTAGAATGTTCCTCCTGCCGCAAACCCTGGAAGATGGGCGCGTAGTAGATAAATGGTTTTAGAAATTCGGTTTGGTATTGGGTGTTTTTACAGTTCTTTTGCTTGATTTTATGATTTTCGCTTCTTTTTATGCTGTTTGTGTTTTCGCTCATTTTTTGATACTGTGGATTTTCTGAGAGTTGTTTGGTTTTATACGATTTTTTTTTTCGGTGTTATGAATAGTGTGAAAAAGAACCACAGGCAAGCAAAGCTTAGCACTGGGTATGACACCCGTGCGAGCAGAGCCTCTCACAAAAACTCACCTGAGGGCGAGAAAAGAGAGGCTGCAGAAAACGTGTATAGTCTTATTAGGTCGCAGAGCAGTCCCAACTTTCTGAGCTATTCACTCTGGTGAAAAACCGGTTTAGGCAATGCGCGGATCATATTTTTGACCCCAGGTCAAGGTCAAAATCGACGCCTTGCCAGTATGGAAAATTAAAACATGGCGTCGTTGAACGTCGCGATGCGAGGACTTGGCCTGGGTTTGAAACTGTGTCCCAAGCACCATACTTAATAAAGAACTTAACATGATTTCGGCAGAGTTCTTTCTTTCTCATCGAGATAAGCAAAGGCTCAGCTTAGCAGGGTGTGGGTACGAAACAATAACGCGCAACAAAATTTACATAAAAGGGTTTTAAAAAAGATTAAAGAAAATGTCACAAAATAATTTTAAAATGAAACTATTAAAAATTTAGAGAACGAAGACTTGAGAACAGAACAAAGGACAAATAGAAGAACCTTGAAACATTAAAACAAATGATAAGATACAGTAACTATTTTAGAAAAAATGAGAGCTACCCCAATTTCATTAAAAAAAAAAATAGTATGGAAATTGAAGAATTCTGTAAAATTGCTGGTATTGTACCACCAAAGTCGGGAGAGGAAGATGGAAAAAAGAAATTAAAAGGAAAGTAATCAGGAAAAATACTGCATTAAAAGGTTTTGTCTCTAAAAGATGTTAAATTTGGAATTGAAAAATTGTTGACGTTAAGTGCAAAAGGGAGTTTAAGTGGAACAATTAAAAATCAAATCAGTTTTTATTGAATTAGAACCAGGAAAAGAATAGAGGAAGGGGATGACCTAAAGGGCAAATGGAGAACACAATTGAGAAAAAAAGGGAAAGGATGGACTGCAGCATCATGGAGGACAAAATTGAGGAGCCAGTGCCAGTGGCTAGCAGATCCTGAAAAGAGGGGAAATAGCCAGTGGTAGCAAAAATGGAATAGCTTGTGGAGCACAAAAATATTAAATTTGTAGTAGTGTGGAAGGACACTTTAGAAAAAACAATATTTTGTACATTTTGAAATTCAACAAGCTAATTATAAAACGAAATAAATGAAGATGAATCTTTTATTAAAACATAATACAAAAAAGTAACAGAAAAAGAAAAAATTAATACAGAATTAGGACTGAGTAATCTCAAGTTTGAAAAAAATCCTTAGTTTTAAAATACATACGCATGAAATAAATCCTTTACCAAAAATTTAATTGCAGTATTAGTTAAAAAAGGAAGGGTGCCAAATTCACTGAGTGGTAGGAATTCGAGTGGGGTTTTCGAGTTGGATTTCTTGAGTTAGCACTAAATATTGTTTAGTTAGGTCTAATTAGGCCTAAGGTTAGCTTCTTCTACAAAGGTTTTTTTTTATATTTCACACAAGTTACATTATAACCTTAGTCTGCATTTTACTCCTGGTCGGCCAGTCTCCATTCATTTACACTGACCAACTCGAAAAATCCAACTCGGAAATTCCAACCCGAAAAAACTGCAAATTCACGAAAATCCAACTCGAAATCCAACTCGAAATCCTAAGGTCGAAAAATTAGTCTGTTTGACAAAAAAAAAAAGGCAGTTATAAACCTGCAAATCATTGGTTGGTTTTAAATGGGCTATTTTCGTCGTTTTTTACCCAAAGGAAAATGGCCAACGGAAAGAAATAACAAGATTTTTAAAAAATACAAAACAGATTTAGACTTTTCAGCCTAATAAGCTTTACCACTTACCCCCAAGGACATTACCCAAAATTAGGAAAAAAAACAAACATGAAAATTTTACCACCAATTAATGAATGTATTTGGGCCATTAAATGGGAAACATTGGAAAGGTACAAGTTTTCCAATTTACTATAAATTTCAATCATAAGAAGTTACTGAAAATAGAACTCAATTTCGATTTATTATTTTTACACTGAGTTGTGAAGGAAAATGAGGGTGGGTGGGGAGAAATTTGCTTATTTACTCATTTCTATTGACAAAAACGTCTCCTAGACGGTTTGATTGTGACCAGAAACTGAATATTTTTTAGAGATGATTTTTTAAAAAACAAACAGAAATATTTAAAAAAAAATTAGATTTACCAAAATTATCAAAAAAGAATTTGTCCAAAAGGGTCAATAACAAGTACCTTTAGTAATTTATGCAGATTCGGGAATGCTTTTTAACAGTGTGAACTTAACATTGTGGAGGGAGGCAAACCCAAAAAAAAAGCCAGCATTCATTTTATTATCAATCCGTGATTTTCCCGTTTTTATGGGCGTGTTTTGTCCTGCTTGGTAATTAATTTTAAAAGTTGATTGTCTTTATTCTGCAAGGAGTAAAGATGACAATGTTGGCTGATATCGGTGGTTAAGTTTAAGGCGAATAAGAAATACGTGTAAAAAAAACCAATGCTAAAGTTTTACCAAGCAAGAAAGCGCTGAAACAAACTATTTGATCGATAGTTGCATGATTGACATATTTTGTGTAAAACCACCCCAAAAAAAAAAAAAAAAGAAAAAGAAAACAACAAAAGAAAAATAAAACAGAATACACAATTAAAAAAAAAAAAGCCTTTGGCGTAAACTAACACAAGAGTAAAACGGTCAATGAGAGCATTGTCATTTTACCAGGGGCTATCTATTAGAGGGGGGCAGAAAATAAGTCATGCTGAATTGGAAATAATAACAAACCAAAAATGACACCCACACGTTTTATTTCACAACTCTTTCAAAATGTGGCCAGTAGTCATGGTGATATACTGGGATTTTCATCAGGTATCATAGATCATCTTTTCTCAATTAATAATGCCATTATATATCTTAAGCAAACGCAGAGTGAGGTTCTTTAAAAAGGTTTTCAGTAAACCTTATAAATAATCTCAATTAGGAACACGCTTGCATAAAATGGCGCCCACATTTGAATAACAATACTTGATACATCCTTAGCTCACATTCATGTGAGGGAAAAAATCCTTTTGTATTGACACCTAAAACCACCTCCCCAAACCCGAGGCTAGGGTACTGTATAAAGTAATTGTTACTCATAATTTGCGGCCGCACCTTATGCAATTGGTCTAATGTATTTCGTGAGGAATCTCAGTATATCTTGGGAAAATGTCTCTGTAAATCTCACTATAACATTGTAAGGCACAGTTTATCTTTGGATAATACATGGCATATCTCATGGGATCCTTTGTAGACCATCTTGGTTAAAAACCGTCAAATTAATCAGTGTAAGATCTGTGTAAATCTCCTTTATTTGTTATGAGGAAAGAATCACATTATATTTTGATATCCATAGTGTGAATCTCAGGATTATCATGGCAAATAGTTAAAAAATCTGAAGATTTTCGCTATATGTGTGGTAAATATCATGTATATCGTGCTTAACCCCAACACAGTATATCGGAGCGCTTATTGTAGGTATAGCTCTGTATTTAGTGAACAGTACCTTGGAGTATCATATAACCTCAGCTACACTACTTAGGAGCTGTCTTTATTTCCCCCCGTCTGACCTGGCACTTACAGTCCGTATAGGTCTCGGTAGATCTTAGTAAATCTCGAAGCTTCTATTATTAGGAATCACAGGAGTCAAAGTCCAGTGTAAGTCAGAAAATAACGCCCCCCCCCCCCCCCACCCCTTCTTGGTACCTCTCAATGGCCTACATCTATGCAAAATCTTAAGGTTTCTGCCGATCTGTACTTATATTCATGTTTTATGTAGGCAAATACCGATACTTACTTACTGTCATTATCCAGGTAAAATTCAGTACAACTTTAAATATCAATTACGCAATAAGTTTCAATTATGAATATGACTTGTTTTCACAAAAGCATAGATTGAGTATACTAACTGGTGCTGTCTGTGACTGTTGATATCATACAATAACTAGCTACAACTCTGGAAATAGCTAGGTAGTGAGGAGGCAATTGATTTGAGTTAAAGAGGGTACGGACGTTTGTCTCCTTAGACGTACAGAAGTAAATAAGACGTTAAGGCCCGTTTTTGTAGAGTTACGATCTTCTTTGTAAATTTCAAGGCACAATTACCCAAGCACAAATTACCATAAAGTTACGTAAGGGACAATTATGAGTTGATACACTGAAGTAAAACCCGACGTGGGACATAATGTCGAATCTTGGCTATAATTCCTATCGACTTGCTGAGTTTGTGGCAGCATAGATTCTATTCGCTATGTGATATTTCCATGAAAGATTGAATCAATCAGCAAGCCAAGGTATTTGAAATAATCTATCATTTCAAGGTTTGCGAGGTGTTAGTCACGAAGTGTCAAGAATTACCAATCCTAGGTATGAAGGCCTATTCTTTTGAGGGGACGAAAGATGACAAATTTTGATTTTTTATGTTCCAAAGGACAGTTTGTTGGCCTTAAGCCATCTCGTTGAAGTTGCCCCAGCTCGCAATTAACAAGAGACTCGAGGTCAGTGAGATCATTTGACGCAGAAATCTTAGTACGTATTGCCCAATTCGTAATATGTTGGCAACTAAATACTGTCAATGAGACGAAATGGTATATGAAAAATCGTATACTGAACTGGCAGAACGAAATCAGGTAAAGTTATGATCCTCGCATTTATGGACGTACCCCAAGGGGCGGTGGAGGGTCTTTGTCTTGAAACGATCCCCACCGGATAGCAGGGGCACCCCGAACCCCGCTACAAAGATGCGCAATGACCAGGCGCATATGGCCGTTCCATGCAATGGTTTCTCTCCCGCGTTCCACATGGAGCGCTCTGCACATGGGAGAGGGGACAGACACTTTTTGGGCCAAAACTTCCCCCTGTTTTCAGCTTGGACCCACTAACCCCAAGAAGTAGTTGCAGAAATACAAGGCCGCATCTCGTGATACCATTGGTTTCCTTGTAGCACCTTCAGAGGAAGGCTTTGCTTTTAGTGAGGAAAATGTTTTTGGTCCATAAACTTCCCCCCAGTTTTGTCCGGTCTTTCCCCATATTCCGTAGTGGGCTTTGACCTTCTGGGAGGCCGTACGACAGGGGGGTGGGTGCCAAGTTTTCAGATTCGTAGCTCAAATCTGAGGGTCAAATTTCACGACCACTACCCTAAAGAAAGAAGAAAAAAAGAAAAAAAAAAGAAAACAGTCGACTCTAAAGAGCCTCAAATCCTGTGTAGGAGTTAAAACTACTACAGATCTGCACAGCAGATCACCACAAAAGCTTATTCATCAGGTTGCCATAGAGATACCCCATCATACCATACACCGTTGTGAAGGTCTCAACGAGATCTATCACGTGACGAGATATGGGCGCATACCGGTGTTGAGGTGGGCGCCACTGCTGCACAGTCTTTGTGTCCTTAACATTGCCACGTTTTATTCCTTGGGACCCACCTTCCTCATGCGCTCCAGACCCTAATGCCCAACAACTTTTCGTCACCGCAGTTTCGACCCGGGGCGAATCGACCTGTGGACGCTGGAGGCCTAAGATAACACCTCTGTTTTGACCCACAGAAAAATGGTCCCCCGGACTTTTGCTTTATGGGCTCATCACGACGCGCCCTCCGGGAGACCCTTCTCACGGTGCCCTTGGAGTGCCCTCAAATTCCAAAACCGGGGGAGTTTCATCCTCGAGAAAACTTGTTTTTTGCGTTTTTGGGGCTAACATCCCCCCGGTTGGGTCCGGGGGAGCCGAGACCGCGCCCAGGAGATTCCTCAGGAGATGGCCCCATCTCGTGGTAAGGTTCGGGTTTCACTTTTAACGGCCTCTGGAAGACTGTACACACATGACGGAAAAGTGGTTTTTCGGGTTTACCTCCCTCAGTTTGAGTGTGGTCTCTCTAACCCCAAGAAGTAGTTGGCCAAGAATCACAAGGCGCATCTCGTGATTACCATTAGTTTCCTTGTAGCACCTCACAGGATGGCTTTGGCGTAAGTGAGAAAAACGTTTTTCGCCAATAACTCCCCTGGGGTTTTGTCCTGGTCTCCCCCATATTCTCTGGCTTACCTTCTAGGCCGTACGCAGGTGCGTGCACAAGTGTTCAGCTTCGTAGCTCCAAAATCCAAGGGTTCAAATTTCACGACCACCTCCTCCAGTCGACTCCTGAAGAGCCTCGAATCCTGTGTAGGAGTTATTAATCTGAGCTACCGGATTCTGCACGGCCAAATCATGGAAAAAGCTTATTTCAGGTTGTGCCATGGAGATATCTTAAAATACCCATCCCCCACGCGTTGAAAAGGTCTCAACGGAATCTATCACGTGACGGAACATATGGTCATCCGTGTTGAAGGTGGGATCCCTGTGCAACGGTTTTTTGTCTTTAACATTCTTACGTTTTCTTACTTGGGACCCCATTCCTCATGCAGCCTAGGACCCCTATTGGCCCAAACAGCTTTTTCGGGGGCCCAAAAACCAGTTTCGACCCGGGGCGAATCGCCCTGTGGACGCCAGAGGCCCACCGAACACCTTCTGTTTGTGACACGAAAATGGCCCACACGGGACTTTGCCTTTATGCTCGATCAGACGCGCCCTCTGGAGACACTTCTACCACGGTGTCCTTGGATTGGCCTCAAATTCCAAAAATCCCGGGGTGAGGTTATCCTCCGAGAAACTTGGTTTTCGTGTTTGGGCCCATAACTACCCCCAGGTTGGGTCGGGGGGGGGACGCCGGGACCCGCGCCAGAAGGAGTCCTCAGGAGATGGCCGCATCTCGTGGTAAGGGCGGTTTCCACTTTTAACGGCCTCTGGAAGGAACTGTACACACGTGAGGAAAAAAGTGGTTTTTACGGGTTTAACTCACACCTCAGTTTTGAGTGTGGTCTCTCCTAACCCCAAGGAAAGTAGTTGCAGAATCACAGGCGGTAAGAGCATCTCGTGATACCATTAGTTTCCTGTAGCACCTCACAGGATGGCATTTGTCGTTAAGTGAGAAAAAGGTTTTACGGCCATAAACTCCCCCCGGTTTTGTCTGGTTCTCCCGACATCCTACAACTATTCTCTTGGCCAAACAAAGAAGAAAGAAGGGGAAGAACCTTACCTCGTTCTAGGCCGGTCACGCAGGTGCATGCCCAAGTTTCAGCTTCGTAGCTCAAATCCAAGGGGTCAATTTCTACGACCACCTCTCCAGTCGACTCCTGGAAGCGCTCACAATCCTGTGTGGGAGTTAATCTACTATGGTGGTGGGGGGGGTGGATCTGCACGGTCCAAATCATGGAAAAAAGCTTATTTCAGGTTGCCATGGAGATATCGCAATGAATACCATACACCGTGGAAAGGTCTCAAACGAGATCTATCACGTGACGAAATAGGGGCATCCTGTGTTGAAGATGGGAGCCCTGTGCACACGGTCTTTTTGTCTTTAACATTCCTACTTTTATTTCCCTTGGGACCCCATTCCTCATGCGCCTAGACCCTATTGCCCAACAACTGTTTCGCACGCAGTAGTTGCGACCCGGGGCGAAATTCGACCTGTGGACCTCACGAGGCCAAAGAGCACCCACTAGTTTTGGACACAAAAATGTCCCCCCGGACTTGGCTTTAATGCTCATCAGGACGCGCCCTCCGGAGGAACCTCCATCACGGTGCCCTCGATTAGCCAAATTCCAAATCCCGGGGGAGTTATCTCTCAGAAAAACTTGTTTTTCGTTTCGTCGGGGGGGGGTGGGTCCCTTAAAAACTCCCCCTGTTTATGGGTCCGAGGGGACCCGAGACCGCGCCAGGAAGATTCTCAGGAGATGGCCCATATCGTGGTAAGGTCCGTTTTCACTTGTAAACGGCCTCTGGAAGACGTTACACACGTGAGGGAAAGTGTTTTTAGGGTCTAACTTCCCCCGGTTTTGA